>NC_090787.1:10777500-10810000 GCF_040054535.1 Antennarius striatus
CCAGCTTCAGTACAGAAAGCTTGAGGATTTTCATGCATATGCATGAGACTCATTCTCAGCTGAGCTGTTTGAGAGTGTGGATGTATGTTCTAAAAAAAAAACCCCAAAAACATAGACATACACAGTATCGCTGGTTAAAGATGTGTTCAGCGGAGTTGTGAAAAGGATGAGTGTTTTACTTGGTTGAGAGTTCAAAGTGTTGAAACGAGATTGCAAGGATGAAAAGGTAAATAACATCAGGGTTTACTGATGGTATTAAAACTTAATAAGACATATAAATGAATGGAAGTCATAATACATTAACTGTATGTATGCATGCATGTGCACTGAAGGGATTTTGCAACCACATAACCACATGCATAACAGTGTGCATAGCATAACCTTTTTACAGTGCATGATGCAAGAGTTATATATTATATACTGTAATTTCACACTGTTACAAGCAATCACAAGGATATCTTGTCATGCTGATATACTGAAGGTACATACAGTATTTTACATCACTGAACAAATCCTGCAGCTAATAATTAAATGACGCAATAAGAACATAAAAGACGACATGCCACCTGATGGTTATCACTGGGCTTACATCATCAACAACTGATGGAAGAAAATCTACATCACTTCATTCGGTTCCCTTTTTAATCTCCGCGTGCCAAACGTCTCAGACATGCCAGCTTTCATCTCCATTGTGCTCACACACTCTGTGAAATTTGACCTTTCGTCCAAAGCAGAGCTTGATCCTTCTGGTCAGAGGTGTAGCCGGAACAGGTTGTGAACAAGCCTTGTTAGTGTTCTGTTACATTTGTGTTTCTGTTGCTTTCTATTCTGCTGTATTTACGGGAAGATGCCCTTTTCTGAAGCGTCTTGTTATAATCCAAGTAACTGTCTTACACTGGTGATGTTTAAAAAACTGACTCCATGAGCCTCTGCTGTAAAATGTAATAGTTTCTGTGTGTGTGTGTGTGTGTGTGAGTGAGTGTGCGTGCGTGCGTGCATGCGTGCGTGTGTGTGTGTGTGTGCGTGTGCGTGTGAGAGAGTGAGAGAGAGAGCGAGAAAGCCAATAGAATATTATCATTTTGGGCTTGATGAAAACTTCTAGCACACTAATTTCAATTCTTATGAAAGGGTGAGATGAAAACCAGGTGTGGGGACAGAAATAGGTGCAGGGTTGCTGAAATTGCGGGTGACAAGTTGTCATGGACGTGCCCTTTTCTACCGGTCCCCTCCCTGGTTACTGTGGCGACGGGGGACTATTGAGTGACAGATGGTCGCTGAGGCGTGTCGTGGGCTGTTAAGAGTACTAAATGTGTCAATCACTGTCACAGATATAAAGAGCTTAAAGGATACACCCCACGACAAAAAGAAACTCAACCACAGCAAGTTCACATGTACAATGTGGAGATAAATATGCTTGATATAATCTCAGAGCGTGAAGCATGTGAGATTAAAAAGAGATTCATCAGAAGATATTTATGAGTTAGCTGAGATAACCACTTCTTTCAAGAGTGACCTTCTTCCTCCGTGCATGCTGGGTAACTCTCCACTAACCTGCAACCCTAACGAAGATAAGCACTGGATGGATGGATGTGAATAAATAATGAATACTTAAGCAATTATTCATTATTCAGCATTAATGACACTTTTTCATCACTCCTGTCAAAGACACAAACCCTGTCAATAAGGTTCATGTGAGCAAAGGATGGATTTGTTTTTGGTTTTTTAAAATTAAAAATTAAAAAATATGCTTTTACTGTTAAAGATGTAGCTACTCATTTAGAAACTGTTGGTTTCGGACAAAAGTGAACAAGTTATTGATTAAATAAACACTGATTTTATAATCGTGATATTATTCTGGGGCGGCAAGGTGGCGCAGTGGTTAGCACTGCCGCCTCACAACACGGCGGACCCCGGTTCAAGCCCTCTCTGTGCGGAGTTCGCATGCTCCCCGTGACCCGTGGTGGTAATCTGACTGATATTATTCCGTGCTACCTTGACTGTTAAAAATGGTTCTTCTCATTTTCATGTACACTGCATCAGTAAATACAGCCCTCAATGTCTTCCTATGGAGCTGACATGAAAAATATGTTGTTTCCGTAAATGTCTTCTGTCAGTCACCCAACGGAAGGCAGATTGCCTGGTAGATGTCCTCTCAGATCCCCAAGAGAAGTGTTCATTTCTTTGATTGAATCTTTGACAAATAAAAAATACACAGAATGTCAACATTTTTTCCCTCATGACTGAAGTGGAACAAAGACAAAATGACACTGACATCATTAAATGCTAACTGTGCTGACAACTAAGGGCAAGACTTATAACGTATGTAAAATGTAAAAATAAAAACTTACAACCAGAAAAAGAGGATTTGTTTTTCTGAATTACACACACGTACACACACACACTCCCATGGCCAGCCCTGCACAAAACAAAAGCAAACACACTGATTCTTGGGTAACAAAGTCAAAGGGTACACAAAGCTCTGCACTGAGTTCTTGATGAAGAGATTTACCATGACGTCAGTCCTTCAGGCCCCCACCCACCCGTCTCTCTCACACACACACACACACACACACACACACACACACACACACACACACACACACACACACACACACACACACACACACACACACACACACACACACACACACATTTGCATTGACAACAGAGTCGATTGGTGAGGGAATCAATGACATTAACCAATCAGATTAGAGTAACATGTGATGACAGCAGTGTCTATCCTGCCTCCCTTCCTGTCTGCTCCAAACGCCTCCTCCTTTTATGTCTGTCTTTACATCCCCTTTCTCCTTTTACTCTGCCTGGCGTGTTTTTCTCTCCATCACAGGTCACATACCTCCCTCCTCCTGTCTCTCCGTCCCCACTCTGCCTATCTGCCTTCCTCCCTGTTGTATCTCATCCTGTTGCTCCAGGGTGTTATGTTTTCCTTTTATTCTGATCTTATCTTTTTAAGAAAGAACAAATAAACAACACATACAACCAGAGTCAATTACGATGCTGCAAACCCAGTGAAATAATGATCATGTGGATTCTCATTGAATGACTTGTCTGGCATGTTGCTTTTAATTCAGATCTGGACAAGAATCATCTGAGTAAACATTTTGATCAAATTGCAAAAACAAAAACACAGGCAATAAATTTGCAACCATGCATTCAGAGTACTCTATTTATCATCATAACGTCCTTAATTAGCTGCATTGAAATGCTTTAAGGATACTTAGATATTATATGGACTGAAAGGTCATATAGGGGGGAGTAAATTTATCTCAGCAGCATGAATTTGGACCTTAACAGAGATTTAACTACAGACTTGGGAGTCTTGGAATCACCTGGAACACAGTGGAGAGAGAGAGAGAGAGATAGTGTGTGTGTGTATGTGTGTGTTTGTGTGTGTGTGTGTGCGTGTGTGTGTGAGAGAGAGAGAGAGAGGGAGAGGGAGAGAGAGAGAGAGAGAGAGAGAGAGAGAGAGAGAGAGAGAGAGAGAGAGAGGTGTAGAGAGAAAGAATTAAAAGTGATTAACAGTTTCACTTCTCCCCTGGCATCATTCTACCTCATTACTCCTCTTCCTCTGCTGCAGTAACACTTTGGTTTCTTCACATTTTCCAGACCTTTTTAAACCTTAATGTAACACTTGTTCAGATTTTAGTAAATTAAACTCTGAGAATTTTCCGGATGTTGGGCCAATGTGGAGGTTTGACTACTGGTGTAATAAATGAGTCAAACTCAGTAGATTTGATCAGATGACATGTATCGAAATTTAAAGAACATAAACGGTCCTTTATGACTAATATTTCAGAACATTATTAATTTCATAGAAAAATAACAGATTACAAAAAAAGAAAATGGGCCCAAAAATCATTAAATAATAAACAAAACACACCCCGGGGTTTTCTAATTGAGTCTTGATGGTGGCCTCTTCTGCAGAGTATGCAAAATATTAATAAGGTGCAAGTTCCCAAAGATCATGTCCATCCAAATAAATTCAGTAGATCTCAGTATCAATCATTTTCGTATCAAATCCTTGAGTAGTGTCTCGCCAAATTTGGATTGGACCATTTGTGGAATCTGGAATCACGTATCTCCTGCGAAACGGCGACGGTGTGGCGCCGTTGAGCATCAATAAACAGTCTCGGCAGATCCCTGAAATTAATCTCCACAGAAAACAGTTCAAAAAACAGTTATTTTCACTCATTCATTCATTCATTCATCTTCCGAACTGCTTTTCCGCAAACGGATGAAACGGGTAAGAAAATGAATGAATGAATGAATGAATGAATGAATGAATGAATATTTCTAATATGTTTCTGCATAAATGATCCCTTTGAGTAATATACCACTTTCAGTGACTCTCTATACTGACAGGGTTACATTAAGCATAAAATTACCTTAATAACTCATTAAACTGATTTAAGTGAGCATCACTGTCATCATGGGAAAGCACACTGATGTGGGATGTATCGGGTACAATATGTAAATGTATGCAAACACAACCTGACTAAGCACCACTGCACAGGATGACACACCTCTGGTAGACCACTCATGTTTAACAGGAAAACAGACATATATGTGAATATATGAGCTAAAACAACCAAACAGTGTACGCTCTTAGAATTAGATTAGAATTAAACGGGGAAGACAATAAAAATCATGTTTCAATTCACCACGACCCTTCTGTAATCAACAAAATTCTAATTAACACCGAAGAGGATTGTGTTGGTTGTAATTAGTAAGAACAACAGAAACAATTTTGTACCTTTTGGTAATTAGATTCACTGAAGTTGTCCAAAGCTCTCCTTAAAACTTACATTTCTACTTTGTAAAACCCCACCTCTAGGAAACAAAAAACACTTGAATGGGTGTTTCATTAAATTCAGTTTATGAGACCTGCAAAAAGTCAAATCTTGATACACAAGCATAAAAAGACACTGCATGGTTTACGGCCCGTCAGGTGTAGATTAGAAGAAAACTCATTGGATTATATCAATTTATTTCAAAGATAGTTAAGCCAGGTAGTTAATTCCTGTCATCAGCTGTTTTTTGTAAGCTGCAGCTTCAGTTGTAAGCCACCATGCTACAGAACATTATCAAGTTAATGGATCCTTAATGGTTGTACTTTGGCAAGCAAGATGACTATATATTAATATGCCTTGAACTTATTTTCTTATATCTTCTTCAACTGGATAAGCGTGCCAATGAATTCATTACTTGGTTGCTTGATGTGTTTTGCCAGCAGAGTCATTACTGTGTCTTGTAGCCAACTTCAAATACAGAATTTAAATAATTCTAAGATCTGTAAGCTTTATGAAAATGACATTAAATGCCACCATAGACTCACAAAAACAAAAAACATAACCCTCTTTATACATGACCCAATAAATCAAATGATTTATTATCAGTATAGTCAGTAATCGGTATAGGTACAGTAGGTTTACTGCACCTTTAAAGGCTTTTAGTCATCCAGGTTCAACTAACAAAATTAATAATAGCTGCATTTTCTCCTAAAGAATATGATAATTAGCTTTGTCATTATCAAGCCGTGTTATTTTCCTACTATGAAATCTTGAATAGAATGCTGTGAAAAGGGACTGCAGAGGTCTAATTATTACCCCAGTTGCCTCCCGGGTCACCTGGCCCGGGAGGCAACTTTAGAAGAAACGGTTATTATCACAGTGCACCTAATATCAGCTGTAAGAAAGATCTATTCAGAATTTCACATAAAGGCATACTTTTTCTGTGTTGTATGCATGACAAATAGATATCATGATCTAAATGGGTTACCTGTAGTTGTTAATTTAACACTTCTTTAAAACTCATCAGCTAAGACAATCTGATCACTAATTAATATGGCCAATGGGGACATTTTCTCTGGAGCAGTTCAAGTCGGTGCCTATCTCGGTGGCATAGGGCGAGAGGCGGGGGACACTCCGGGCACGACGCCGGTGCACCGCGGTAAATGACAAAGTGTCACTTCATAAAAAGAAGTGATATTCCTATTTTGTAAAAAACATCAACAAAATAGTTGATGTTTTTGTTGTTTTTAACAAAATAGGTGTCCTTCTTATTTGCTTTCTTGATACATACCCTGTTATGTAATATGAGCATCCAGCCTCTGAAATCATGCTTCATCCTTTATGTTTTTTTCTTCATAACAAGAGACGGACATGAAAGATTTTGCAATTAGCTTGGACACAATACACCGAACGTTAGATGGAGTCTAATGTAGTCTACAGAGATGGGATCATTGCTTCTTTATATGTCCTGATGTACGAGATCGAGGTATTGTTCTGCCCGAATAGAAAGTTGTTGCTTTTATTCATTTTATGGTAAGAGCAAGCTCATGAATGACTCAAAAAAACAGATAAAAATGTGAATGATATTTACTTTATTCACCGCAAAGTGGGAAATTTGGAATGAAACAAATAACTGAACAACTGAAGGATGAACCTAGGGTGCTTAACAACTCACCCAATTGTACTTGTACATAAATAAAACAAAATTCTATTAAGAATTTATAGAAATTTGTATCAACATGACGAGACTCTGCCATGTTTATTTTGCTGCATTCAGGATATTTTTGGAAAGTTTAGAAAGTGGATATGGAAAACACAGAGACCAGGATATATCACCACCTCTGTCATTCATGAACATACAAGAAGTTGGGGCTCAGCCACCCACATGCACAAAGAGCAGAGAGGTAAAAATTAAGAGCTTCACTTTCAATTCCGGAAATTTGGTACAATCCAATACGATTGTGAAGAGTGGTGTACATGTTTACTGTGTGTTAGAAAAAATCGTGTTGAAAAGAATCTGAAATTTCTTTTTCTTTCTTTAATTCACTGCTTTGTTCTCACTAATGCCTTCTCTCACTTCACCCGCTGTCAAGCTCGCTCTGCCGGTGCTGCCACTGTCTGTGTCTCCGGTTCAATAAAGGGAGTGGGGGGGGGGGTGTTTCTGGTCTGTTTACAAAGCAGGCAACAAATTATGCAAAGTATATCTTAAAAAACTTAATACCTGTACATGAAAACAAAAACTCCAAAAAAAAATTTCAGAATCTTCAAAGACCCATCTTAAAGTCTTGGATGAAAATATAGTCTTTTTTCCATAATAATAAAAGATTTTTAATTCCTAAATTCTGACTAATTTTAAGATCAGAAACATGGGAAATGAGATTTTCAAATTCTAATTCTATCAATTATTGTCTTATTTTAGAGAAATCGACTCTTACCTTACCTCTGTGGCCCAACATATGTGTTTTCTGAGAGAAACTGTGACACTATGGAGCTTGGGTAAGTTTTGTTAGAAATGGCTTACAAATATTTAAAATAATCGCAGAATTCAAGATCTACAGCAGATAAAACAACTCAGCTGCTAATTTTTCAATTACAAGTTCAACTTGATTTTTGTGTCCAATCAGGGCTGTTACAGGTGCATGCTTGAAACCATACTTTATGTCTTATATCAAGGAATTAGAGCTCAACGACATTAATGTTAGCACGATCTGTTCTATTTCTCACTTTGTCAATGAGTGGCCAAAACTGGCAGGTATGTGTCGACATTGATGATACAGTCAAAATAATGTGCACCATTTCAAATCTCCTCTCTTTTGGAAAAGTAAAGAGCATTTTTCCAGTCTTTTAGCAAATCTGCATTTCAAAGTGCACAAAACTGCATAATTTTGTGCCCCCTTACACCTTGTTACTTTGAAATGCTAATGATGGTTCATGCTTGTCGAGGATGCGTGTGTGTGTGTGTGTGTGTGTGTGCATGTCTGTGTATTAGAAAAATACACAGACATGCAAGCAGGTTTGGTAGAGTGTGATACAGCCTTGCTGTTGACTGAATGACGTCAATACTCATTTGTCCAATTTGCTCTCATTTGTCAGATGCACGCAAACACACACATAGACACAGACACACATAAGCAAACACACATTCACACACACACAGACATGCACACAAAAAACCATGCAAGGCTACGCATCTGTCTTGATGTATGATGAAGGTGAACGTTCCACCGACCATTTCTCCACATATATCCAGTAATGGTTTAGCACCCTTGGCTAATAAATCTATATATCTCACACATGCAGCCTGCTTTTATCTCTGGGGTTACTGCAGAAAAGGTCGTGACCTATGTAGAGTTCATTTATCACACGGAGGACCTTGCTCTGACTGGGGTGTTCACATTTAACGAGGGGTGAGAATTAGCCTTTGCAAAAAGCTGAGTACTTTTGAAATGAAGTGGTTGTAATAATTATAGCAGTATCTAGTAAAAGTTTTATATGAAAGTCTATGAAGACAAAACAAAGGATCAACAAAGCAGAAGGGTTGGAGGGAAGGAACAGAATTCATCAGAATCCAACTCATCTCGTCATTTCTTCATGATATGTAACAACACCTCTTCACTTCCATGACTTCCATCACTTTATAAAGGATGACATCTGTGTTAAAAATTATACCTCTGGTTGCCAGCGCATTCAGGGCTGTGCGTGGGTGAGTGCATATATGAGTCAGGAATCTCTCTTGGCAGACAGATGAAGCAATGGCTCTACATGAAATGACAGAGGCAAGGACAGATGCAGTGGTTGGAGAAACATTATGGTTTACCTGGAAAATATATGTCCACTGGGAAATGGTGAAAATTTAAAAAATTAATTTGATTGTCAAGTGATTTTGAAGAGATTCAGATACAAAACAAGTAGAAAAGAGCTGGAAGCTAACTGTATATAGTAGTATATAAAAGAATGGGAACATGTGTGAGCTACAACAGCAGTGAACTGGTAAAATAAAGCCAAAAGCTTCACTGAGCCCTCTGAAATAACCAAATAAACTAAGATACTAAAATAATACCATGGGGATATTAAAGTCTAATCACGGATGTTTGTAATTGTTTCAAATAATAGGTATGAAATGACAATCCACTAATGAAGTGCAATATTTGCTCTTGCTGACTGTTTTTATGTGTCTTTTCTCAGACAATTTCATTTGTGTGGCACCAACTTGTAAAAGTGATCATATGATTTGCAATTCCAGTTATTTCCACGAACAGCAGGTGTTTTTAGTCTACAGAGAACTAATCCCTCATTAGCAATATACTTTGCGAGAGAAATGAGGAAAAACTACATTAACACAGGCAGATATCTCAAGCCCATCCAAACTCAAGCTGGGCAGAGCTCTGCTTTGATTGGTTTGAGTCAGACGACTTGGTTAAAAAAAAAAAACTCCAAACATCTATATAAGTACAATTCACAAAAATAAAAATAAAAGTAAAATTACAATGCCTGTTTTTTTTCAAATGTCAAATCTAGATGAAATTCAACATGAAAAAAATTTACCACCCCTGCATTTCAACTATTGATGTAATAATAGTTCACTGGTATACAAAAAGCTCTCCAAAGATGTGTTTGTGTTTGTGCCAGGTAGGTGTCTGACATGTGTCTGAGCGCCCCCAGAGCTGACTGGGAGCAGGAGATTACTTACCTTCTCCTGACTCGTCCTGACCTGGTAATGACCTCTAACCATTGGCACACTGTGTATGTGTGTTTGTGACTGTGTGTGCATGCACACTTGTATCCTCAGCTGTTGAGCTCACTCAAACCTCCCTGGTGGAGCTTCATTGAGCAGATTCTTCTACTGTGTCTTCACAGCTCTATCTGAGGTTCTGTCACTTCTTCTCTGCTTTCCATTTTTACACAGCTGTTAATTAAGAAGTCGTGTTGAATATGCTTTTCACACAGAGAAGCACAAAGCATGATGCTACGTGTAGTCCACAGAGGCTTTTACCTTTGCAACCATCCACTGTAAATAACAAGCTGGAATTGAAGATTCTTTCCCTGAAGAATGTATGTGAATGGCACATGTATTTTTCTTTTTTTAGGAGTCCATAACATTTTCTAATCTTTCAATACAGAGAAAATTGATTAAAAACATGTATTTAAAAATTAAAATATAAAAAAAACCTTAATAATTATAGGATTTGTATTTATTATTAATATATAATGTGTACACAACAGTGTTTGTAGTCTCCGAATCGCTGCTCTAGGGAGTTGTGAGTAATCCTGTTACTCGTGTAATGAGTTTTTAATTTATATTCTGTATATAACGTTATTCTATTGCTTCTTACCAATGTGGAGTGGCTGTATATACAGGAGAGAGAGCTATCAGTGACAAAGACAAATATTCATCAGATCCCACCAGACATTGCATAATTCATCACACAGGGATTAAATTATATATGTCGATCATCAAATATTTACACTATTTGCATTTTTTTCCAAGACAGGCTTCTGGATGAAGTTCTGCTGTGGATGGGCTCAATGTGACAGAGAGGAAAAAATAAGCGGCATGGGACTTTATTTTCACAGAGCTGGTGAACAAATTAGAGCTTGCATTGGACACTTCTGCTCATTAGTCAGGCCTTAATTTACATTATCGTAACATTTTCCCACACATTTATGAATTGCATAATTCTGGACATATTTGCTCTGATTAATTAGTCAACAATCAAAAATGAGGAAAGGACCCACTATGATTAGATATTGTGAGCTATTATCTATACTGTACACACAGACACACACGTAAACAAGCTTGTCATGCCAGCCCACCGTGTGTCAGTCAACAGACCTGCTCCGATTTCCAGCCAAAATCTTAGGAACACACAGTGATACAAAGCACTTCATTCAAACCTGCTGACCTAAAATACCTTCGTGAAGATTTACAATACAGCACAAGACATTAATGGAACTTTATTTGTCCGCCCATGTTGAAATTGCCCCAATGAATGATGGATTTATTCCTCCCAAAATAGATGGATTTGGTGAAGATATGAAGATTAACTGTGTGTGTGTGTATTTGTGTGTGTGTGTGTGTGTGTGTGTGTGTGTGTGTGTGTGTTTGTGTGTGCGTGTGAGTGCGTGTGTTTGTGCGTACATAGGATTTTAATTCCCTTTATGGGAGATTGAACCTTTATTTTGGCAAACATCTTGGGCAGAAACAGGACTGCTCCTTCACATGGACACACACCATCACAGTATGTGCTGTAATGAGTGTGAATGAGAAATGAGATATATAGAAGTGGTGAGATAATGAAAGAGAAGGGGAGATACATTGAAGAAAGATAGAAAGATAGGGAAGCAAGTAGAACAGATGTACCAGGCCACAGTGGGTCAGATAACGCCTTACTGATGAGAGAGACAGAAAGAAATCTGATCCTCCTGATCCTCCTTCTCTCCGTGTCCTCCTCTCTATCACTCTCTCGTTCCTCTGTGTGGTAGCTCTGTCTGTGATGGAGCCACCGAGTCTTGCAGTCGAGCATGCAGCTGTCAGCAGCTCTCCCTCTGTCTGTTTATGGCAGCTCAGCGATACACAACTCCTCTTCTTGCAAAGACATCATGCTGTATATCAGGGCTGTGATGCTGCACAAAACCCAGAGTCTGGTTCGTCCTGAGTTCAGCAGGAACAATGATGTGCAGAAATCAAATAACTTTTGACAAAAATGGTCAGAAACCAAAGAATTGGACAACGTTCGATCTGATTATGGCGGTCAGATTGTGCCACTCAGTACAAATTGACACATGGACCAGTACCGGTTTGCAGCCTGGGGGTTTGGGACTACTGATCTATGGAACATGAAATACTGTATAGTAGTGGAAAAAAATCCATTCAACAGCTATTAAGATACGGTATTCCATTCAGGACAGAAATGTCACTCTGCTATCATGGCTATAAATTGTCTATAAAAATAAGATAAGTGCATTATAAAGTGAAATTGGTAATCATAGCCTGCAGTGCAGCATTTCATATTCAGCTCAACAAATTTATATCCAGGCAGGTCTGAAGTGCCAGAGGCCCAACTGCTAATGTGTGGAGTGACTGTCAGTGCAGAAGATAACACCCAGTCAACGCAGTTTGTGCTTCATTATGCAGAACAGTCACAACAGACTGACTGATGGACTCACAAAGAAACATCAGAGCACAGCAGCTTTAAGTCTTGAGGACCTCTGATAGGTATCTTTTAATTTCGGGCGAAGCAACCAGTTAGACATGGAACTCAACAAGAGTAATGGTTAAGGAAAACCTGATGGGATGTTGTAATAAAGTGGAGTAATTAAAGAAGAAATAATCTGATTGGGATGATAGGATTAACCAATATTGTGGTTATGATCTGAATCATGATTTTAGTCAGAGCATCAAACTTCAGGATTAAAAAAGCAAATTAAAAAAAGTTGATTTGATTTTTCTGCTGCGGTCTTTATCAAACAAACAGGTTCCCTTACTTCAGTGGAAGAGGATCTGTAGATCGTTGTACATCTATGTACAATGCCTTATTTACAATGGTACATTGTCACACGTTTCACTTTTATCATAAACCTGCAGCTCCTGGGATTAGGATTTTGTACTGGCTATACTGTGATTTTGATATTTCATATAATTTATCAGCCATAACTTGAACTCCTTTAGATAATTAAAAAGGGATATATTAAAGCAACAGAAACCTATGTGGCGGTGAAGTATTTCCTATTGCCTATTACTTATATCTATGATCTTACTTATATCTCTGTTTTCTCAGTAATGTGCTTCAGGGGAACCGTTGTTTTTTTTTTTCTTTAGGAGGGAAAATATTAGATGTTAAGTGTAGCCATTTAAAATTATATCGGGTATTAAAACTAAATGGTGAACCTATATTGAATTAAAATAATAAATTCAGTGCTTAGTGCAGGGCCGTTAGAAAAGGATGATCAAAACATTGAGGTGAGAAGGAAAATATACTGATATGGAAGAAATTGCATAAAAAAGAAAAGGGAGGCAGCAGACTGTTGTGTCAGATGGAGCAGCCAGATGGTTGGTGGATGCATCTCCTAACACCCGAGTGATAGCAGTGAATCTTCGAACAGTAAATCCAAAGACCTGACTATCAAATTATACACATGTCAGTGCTGCCATGGAGGCCAGCCTAAAGGTTACAGTTCTGTTAGCTTACCACTATGTTTTTTGGATCATTTCAAAACCCACTTCTTGAACCAAAACATTTTGAAGAAAAGAGTCAAGAAATTTAACACTGGAGTACTGTGAAGTATGCAAGTATCTTCAATATGAAAATATTTTTGGTTGATTTTGCAACATCTTGCCTCTCAAGCTTGCAATCACATCCATGTGGCAACATTTGCTATTGGACAGTGTTCTTGCTGTTGTTGTTGTTGGGTTTTTTTAAAATCCAGCAAAAAGCATAGCACAGCAATCTGGTGAATGCATCTCTTGATGGATTTTTTGCATGTGTGTTGGTACTGCTAGGATGTGATATGTAAGTGTAAAAGAAACAATAAGAATTATTCAGTGGAATACAAACTTCAGGATAATAACCATGGAACATCAATAAATCTCAGGATTCAAGAGAAGTTCAAACACGCACACGAGCAGATGAGAAGCACCAGATGCTTCAGATGCAACTGACTGAACTGCTGCACTGTTCATGCTGATGTTGGTGTGGTGTATAATGACATCCTCTGAGAACGAGATACACAGGTTGGTGATGAGGTCAACCCAAACACGGGGGCTCAAAAAGAAGAGAAGACACTCCCTGGAGAGACCAAAAGGAGGTGCATGGTGGGAGATAGAGAGGAGGACGAAAGCAGCACCAAACACTTCAGACTGTGGATGTGTGCTGAGCAACACTCAGAACTGCCCCTGCAGTTGGTGCTGAGGGTTAACGTGAAGTTCAACCAGGCTGATGCATTAGTCATGGATTTCCCTCTGCCTGGAGGAACTGGGAAAAGGGCAAAGAAGATGAGGAGGACAGTAAAAGGTTATAATGGAGCTGGTGCAGCATGACTTACTTAAGTGATGTAGAGAACGATATGCTAAATGTCAAGTCGAGTCAATTTTATTTCATACTGCAAAATCCCAAATCAGAAAGTCTGAGTGTACTTTGCAATCTGCTGGTGTGACACCCGAGTCGCTCACTTAGAGTTGATGCCAGCCTCCTAGAACCTGCTGCCGACCACCTATGACCTCAATTCCACCACCAGTGCCGTGATTCCACTGACCTTCAAACCTGATGCCACCCACCTATAAGACGATACCACCCATCTACAAACGGATGTCGCCCACCCACCTACGGCCTAATGTCACCCACCTGTGCTCTGACGTTGCCCACCGATGACCTCGGCCCAGACCAAGGTTTGCCTGTTAAAAGGATTATTTCACTGTCCACTCTCAACACTTCGAAGAATGTTTTGCTCTGTAAATCAAAGAGAGTCTAGAATGGCTTTACATCATGAAAAACGCTTATAGAAATAATACTTAACTTGATTTGATTATTTTTAAACAGGAAGTGCTTATGTCTCTTTAACTTTCTGACTCATTTGCTTTAAGAATGTCAGCAACTCCTCTAATATCTTGTATCTGCATTAGAGCAGTAACAGCCTGACATTTGAACTAGAACACATCACTTCAGTTAAAACTGACTTGTAGTAACAAAAAGTTTGACATAGTAGGTAAGCATCAGTCAATGCGAAGGTGATGAATGTGTATTTTGTGTCGGTGCCATGACAAGGCTGCAGCTGCTTGATGACATCACAGACGGCTGTTAGCAGCTGGAACGTCCCACACTGACAAGAGAGGTAAATTTAGGTCATTGAACTAAACCTTTAGTATTTCTGCCTCTTGTGTTTCTTTTTCTTTAAGGGCATTCTTCTTCTTCAATGCATGTTATTACATGTAGCCAAAACCTCTTCCTGAACAGACTGAAAATTTATGGTGCTTAACCATCATCACACACACGTTGCCAAAAACCAAGCATGGGCAGACAAGTGTCACCATAATTGTGGTATAGTCCATCTGAGATGTCTACAACCAATAACAGTGACCTTTTTAGTCTTTCTCTCTCATTATACAAACATGCATCAGAGGCAGACTGCGCTACGACACACTTGTGTTTTTGTGTCAGAATCACATGACCACAACCACAAAGCCCTGCTGGCACAGACGGACACACGCTGAGACACACACACACACACACACACCTTCCACCATCTGTCTACTTAGCTGGTCAATCATGAGCCCATTCAGGTGGAGAAGAAGACACTGAGAGGATCCGTATCCTGCTGGGACCGAGAACGCATTTACATCCTCACTGTGTGAACTGGGCTGGTATGAACCAGATTATACTGAATGAAATGGGATTATATTGAACTGAACTGAATCATGTGCTTCTAAAACGTATTATTCTGAATTAGTGGATTATACAGAACAGGATTATACAGATGGATCAAAACTATCATGGAGTTTTTTCAAAATAGATGGCAGTGAATGAAAGTACAACCAATAAGATTATAGTGAATTTAATTCACTTTTATTGCACTGGCAAAAGACTTCTGCAAACTTAATGTTTTGATGGGTTATAAAGGATTTGCGTAGTGGTAAAAGGTCCATCCTTTACTTTCCAGGTTGTTTAAATTCAATCCATCTTTCAAACTATTTTATTCCACACCAATACTGAAAATTAATCAGTCAACGAAGTAGTTGAAAACATTCATGTTACACCCTTTAAGAAAACAGTGAAGAATTTTCAGGTTTGTGGTTTCAGTCTACATTGTTTTACTCCTGAGCTTCCATAGCAGTAATAAACAGAAGTGAAACACATTTTCTGACTTCAAATTTAAAAATGTGTTTTATCAAATCAGCTCCAATCTCCAAATTCCCATAGTAATGTTTGATAAAGAAAATTAGAAATATTGTTTCCCATGTAATTGATGAAAAAACTTTCATAATCTAAATACAATTCTCACATGTCAGTCAAATAATTTCAATTTATTCATCATGCAATTTTAATGCCATGTGTTTTCAAACTAGATTTGTCTGTCTGCAGAATGATGAGGACAGTAACGCTGAGGATGCTCACTGTCTGAAAACTTTTGGGTTTTGGAGTGAATTTGGAATGTATTTAGTCCGTCATCCTGCCCTTGTGTGCCAGTTTGTGATGTACGTTCATATGCTGCTCTTCAGTTTCGACCACAAGATTACAGCATTCTGATTACACTGCCTGGTAATCAGCATTCTGATTACCAGGCAGTAATCAGCATTACCAGGTATTTACGCTGCAGGTAAATCTGATTTTTTTGCTCATTTGTCACTCATGTGTTATTTCATGTCAGTGTAAAGAGCACAGATCACATGGAATCGGATGCTTTCAGTTTAAATTTAAATCAGAAATGAGTCTGATTCCTTCTGCCACTTCAAATTTCACACACTGCAGGGTTTTATCAGTACTGGTGAGCAAAGCCAAGTATGGAGAATCACACTGATGACAAATGGAAGAAATAATGATGTGAATGAATGGGTTTTCATTCTTATGAAAACGCTTCAGTCAAGTCCTGTTTTAGCCCTCTTTTCCTAAGCCTACTGTTCATGACAGAGTAAAAAAACTACCACAACAGAGAATTCAACAACTAATGCCTAAACTATTTCATTAATTCTAATAATATGTGGACTTGAACAGTCAAGACAAAAATATTTTAATATAAGAATTCAATAAGAAAAATAAATTCACCTAATTGTGAACACAGCATTTGACTCTTTGAAATAAACCTGATTCTTAGTAAAGACATTTAGTCTTATCTACATCTTCTGTTTCCTCTCAAGCATAATGACAACATCAACATTGTCTGACAATAAACTGGTTTAGTTCATTAGATTTTACAGTCATCTTTCTGGGACAGTGCTGTGAAATGCCTCATTCAGATGACAGGTCAAACAGAAGTAGGCAAAGTTACACACACACACACACACAAACGCACACGTGTCTGTTGACCACCAGTGGGACACCCGACCCATCCACCTGTCCACTTATGGACCACCAGCGACTAATGGCCGTGTCTGATGGTGTGTGTTGGATGACAAGCGAAAGATATAAAATCTATCTGGATGAGCATGTGTGAGTGTGTCTCGTGAGGCAGACATAAGATTCAATTATAAAAAAACAAGAGATCTTTATTCACGATCGACAACAGCAAAACACAATCATCTGCAGAGTTCAGAGCCATCTGTTGTTGTAGACTGCTCAATCAGTGCCGGTGTGTGAATGCTGCATATCTCCCAATTAGATAAACCATTGTCTACTGTGTGTGTTTGTGTGTGTTTGTGTGTGCCTGTGTGTGTGTGTGTGTGTGTGTGTGTGTGTGTGTGTGTGTGTGTGTGTGTGTGTGTGTGTGTGTGTGTGTGTGTGTGTGTGTGTGTGTGTGTGCGTGCGTGTGTGTGGTTTCTACAAGCATTTGCAGCTCGTGGCTGAGAAAGAGGCCTGTCTGTATAGAGGAATGTCAGTTAGCAGAAGTTCTTTGCTTCATTATATTGAGCATATACAGCATAACACTCACACAGTTCAACCGATTACTACCTTCAAAATAAAGAAAAAATAAATAAATAAAACTAGGAAGGAAAGTGATAAGGGAACCCAAAGGCTGCTGTAAAAAACAGTAGCAGTGTGATGGAACGGTGAAAAACTGGGAAAGATTTCAATAGTAAATGGAGAACATACTGCTCCAGTGACAATAGACGACATTTACTGCGCAATCAATGTGTCTTTTTCTTTCATGATCTAATTTTACATGCAGAGCTGAACAAAACAGCTGACTGGAACATCGTGAAACTCAACCATCACAAAGCCCAGCAGCAGTATGAGCAGTAATCTCTCTCAGTCTTACCTCCGCTCTGATCCATTCTGTTGTTTCGTTCGGTACCGTCTTTTCTTGTATGTGGCGACCAAGTTTAAAGCACCTCTTGAAGTCTTTATTATGTAAGAACTTTACAGCTCAATGCTAGAACCACAAGAGGCTTACACTGTACCACAGCATCTTTAGTCTTCACTGATCAGCTGGTTTGAACAAGGTACGAACTGACGGACAGCAACTACTTATCATCACTTATAAAACTACCAGTTTGTACTGAAGTACCTTCAATTATTTTCTCTCTGAATCATTCATTTATTTGGTTCATCATAAATGATAAGATTTGAACATATGACATATGCTATCATATGTGTGCAATCAGTATGACTGCTGTATACATGGATGATGTGTTTGTCAATTAGTTTATAAAACCTTCTTTATTTAATATGTAGGTTAATTATAATCTATAGCTATTGATCAATACATATTGATCCCTATAGACTAATCTATAATTGTTATGTATGGCAGTCTACTATCCATAACTAGAATCGCTGGTAAATGTTCTTTCATATGCATGTCACATAATATAGCGTTCACCTGTTGTTACTGATTCTAATTCTGTGTAAATGTGTAATTTGTAACTGCAGTAGATGTATTTGTGGTTTTATGCAGCGTTCCAGTTTGCCCAAAGTCTAATTCTGTTGTACAGGCAAGAATACAAATCAGAGAGAACTCTATCTTCTGCTTTCTGGCATCTTTGCACACAAATGAACTGGAAGACTTTCAACACCAGCAGAATTACCAGCCCCATTTTTAGGGCTTGTAATCACAACAACAGAGTTGGCCCTAAAAGGCCTGCATCAGCTGGATACTATGCACAAGTATGTGCATAAGTGTGTATCAATATGCATACACCAAGGTCCATGAGTGACTTATTTGGGACAGGGACATCACAGGGAACAACAGCAGTGGAAATTCAATTTTCCACCAGCATCAAAGGGAGAGTGCATGAGCGTGACTGAATAGGTGTGACTGCAGAGGTTTTATTAAAACAAAGATCATAGAATACATAGAATAAGAGGCTGCCAGGAAAAGCCCTCCTGCTGACACTTGGTTGTGTCTTAAAAAGAGAGAGAGAGAGAGAGAGAGTGTGTGTGTGTGTGTGTGTGTGTGTGCGCGTGCGTGCGTGTGTGTGTGTGCGTGCGGGCGTGTGATTGAAGCTGTGGCAGCTGAATTCCGCAGATAAAGAAGGAGCGCTGTAGTGTCACTCAAAACCCAAAGGTAGGGGAAAGAGACACAATGAGAAAAAATAACAAAGAGGAGACAGCAGACCTGTAGGACATTTGATAGTTCAAGGGGAAGTTTACATTCTAATGACGGAAAAGTTAATCTTAAAAAACTAATTATTCTGTTAATTGTCATTTTGAAGTACCTCAAATTGTTTAAGACGTCAAATCTCTAGCATCTGAAGTCTCCAACATCTGACCTAGTGATGTCACAGGAAGTGATGTCCATCATCTCTTGAAGGCAAAAGACTCATTGTAGCATCAATTTTTGACATTGAAAGTGTGATGAACACTAGAGGGATTTTGTGACTTTCCCAGCATGCCTTAGATAATTGGCAGGGCCACTGGCTAATTGTTGAGTGTCAGCAAGGCTTTTAAAGCTTTTTGGCCACAGTGAGCAGTTAGAATATTTTCTACTCATACTTTAAAAGTCAACTGCAGTGCTGAATCAACATAAATTTGGACCACCGCTGCAAAAACATCCTGTAACTCAAAATAAGGAAAGAAAAAAAAAACCCTCAGAGAGACAGAGCAGCGTCTTGGTACAAAAAAAACATGTCAGCTTCACAAAAATATGTAAACACACAGCGAGAGTCATGACAATGCAAGACCGGTACTATTGTTATATCCCCTCAAACGTTGTCCTTTTTCTTTTTCCCAGCAGTCAGCCTTCAAAGTGTTTGGTGAGAATTTCCATTAGGAGTATTTGGAGAAGGCAGAAAAATACAGATTTACTGCAGAAATGTTTGTTGGGGAGAAACAAAACTCAAAAAGAGGACTTCATTCGCAAGCAGCATCAGTTTCAAAGTGAGTGGTGTAATATAGTAAATTAAGTAAGTAACTCTTGGGAGTTTTCTATTCAAAGTTATTTAACTGTATGTTAATACAGCTGAAGCTGAGACGGGGAGGTGTTCTTCTCAGATTGCTAACTTCCATTCACGATGCTGTTGATGAGGTTTGAAAGGTCTGACCAACATGGCGGTATCACAGCGTGTGTTCAAGGCTGGTGTTTGGTAATCATGGTAACAGGAACATAATCTCTTTTCAGCTGCGCTCTCACAGCACAATGCACTGACAGTCTGGTAATGGAAAGTGAATGAGGACTTCAATTGGCAGCAAGATTTTCGTAGGGGTGCAGTGTTACAACTGGTAACAAAGTGTGATGAGAATTTCCATCCATCCATCCATCTTCCTGTAGTGAAGCTGCCTGGCTGTCACTCAGATGCTTATGCGCCTGGTGAGTCTGACTGAGCCAATCCCAGCCAGCTATGTATGGAAGGCAGGGTACTGCCCGGATGTGACGCTAGCGCATTGCGGGACCACACATGCACAAACAACCACTTCCGCTCACACTCATGGACAATTTGGTGCCACTCATCAACACTCAATGTATCACAAAAAACTCAACATACAGAACAGGATACATTTTTTTCATGCTTGTGTGATTGTTTTGGTGAATTTATTGAAATTTGATATTGTTTATTTAAATGTTTTCATTATGCAAATGTTGCAATCTGGACAGTGAACTAGTTTCTCTGCCCTTGCATTGCAACACAAACTGTTGAGCAGCTCTTAGAATAATAAAAGGCTCTTGTTAAGGGATTCTTGTTTCCAGGCTGCAGGTTTATTTTATCAGTTATATATGTGATGACTCAGACTCTAGTCTGCGGAAAATGCCGGTAGACACATCTCCAGAAGCAAATAACACTGTCTGAAAATAAAGAGTTTATTGCAGGACACCATGTAATAAATTCCTAAATTCTGATGCCTAAATCTTTGCCATAATTCAACAGATTGATTTGTTCTCTAGAAGGATACAATTAGGATTTTTGCTCTAGACGGGTTTTAAAGCAGTGAAGCCCTGAAGCTGTTCTATGACAGTTCCTGGAGATACAGTAATTACACAGTGATCTCACCTCAGACCCTTGTAAAAGGTTATAATGAGGCAGAGAAAACAGCTATGGTGTTTTTGTCACAGCTACGGGTGAAGACATAACACACTGTTTCATACTCTGTCAACAGGAGTCACAAATATAGGTAATACTTCATATATGTACATTCATTTCAACTCTGGAGCACATGATGCCACATACAGAATGCCAGAAACTGGTCTTTAGGTAGATAGCTTGTTTTGCAATGTACTGCACAAATATACTGAGTAAAATCATTAATTTAATGGTGACTCAGGCCTTTTTTAGGATTTTGATCAGTTTGTATTCGAGAGCTGTTGAGGGCTGTCTTGAAAAACTGGTTTCAAATCTTTTACTGTTGGTTTCCTTCGTATTGAGGCTCTGAAAATGCATTAGTTTTTAATTCAATATGAAGGATTTCCAAGAAGACGAAAAAAACAAACCACAAATCAACGGCAACAGATATGTTAATATATCTGTACCTATACCACTCAGGTTGGATAGGTACAGATACTGAAAGTGAACAGAGCTTGGATTGTGGAAACAACAGGCTACGAAAGTGAGGACACATGAAGGAGGCTGACATGGAAAGGCGAAGGATGTAGATGGAGAGAGAAATGAGGTTAATCTATGTATGAATATGTTTTCATGGCGGAAAAGGGAAAGCCATGGCTGCAGGGTCTGACATTGTCCCAGTTTTTTCCACAGCGCCTGTATCTCCTGTGGCTCTCCAACACATTTTTACCCAGTTGATTAATGCTGCCATCACAACCCTCACCAGCATCTGAAGACGGAAAGGGGATGATCCGCAAACATTTCTGTTCAACACTGCGCTCAATTTTAGCCTAGTTTAAGCCCTGATTGTGCAAGTTCTAGGACATTATGGTGGAACTAGGCCATGACATCACATTATAATTCAGGTTGGTGCGTAACAAATCAGATTTATGATGGAATATACTGTGGATGTTGCACAAAATGGTTTTCTGAAAAGCTGCAATTGCTTCATTTGTGTCAGTAATTTCTCTGTAAGCCTTGGTAAATGTTGTTTTATCATAGCGTGGTCTGTAGCTCTGCGTGTTTGTGTGTGTGTGTGTGTGTGTGTGTGTGTGTGTGTGTGTGTGTGTGTGTGTGTGTGTGTGTGTGTGTTTTCAGACAAATCTAGCAGCTTTCATAAGAGTAAGGAAAGATCTATTTAACTATAATGAAAATAATCGATGATAAAACAAAGCAAGATCCTGCATACGAGCAGAGCTGAAAACAGAGTAAACACACTGAGAAACAAAGAAGGGCAAACATGAGGAGGAAACCTTGACTAAGTGATGTATAGACTGAAAAATGACTAGTAACAGGGGCAACCGTACAATATAGTACATGCAAGGGAGAAGAGGATAACTAGATGCAGGTGAGAAACAAACACGAAAACATTTCAGTTACAAAAAAGGATAACAAACAGGAAATATAAAGGTGAAAAACATCATTAAAATAAAACAGGAAACACAAAACTAAACCAAAACCATACCAGTATCCTGGCTGTATGTATGCGTGAGCACACATACATACACACACAAACACACACACAGAGAAAGCCTATACTTGGACGAGAATCAGAAGTGAGGAAGACATCAGAAACGTTTATTTAAACAATGCATTATAATTATTATAAAATTCGGCTTGCATGTAAATTCATTTTCATGGAATTCACCCGGTAACAGTAAAATGCCAACAAAGCATTAATTTCCTCATTCACAAACCAGGAAACTGCTTTAAATCACATCACAGGTTTTTCTTTTTATAAAACCAGAACACTATTCCACCACCTTAAAATCACAGGATGTCTGAACTACGAGGCTTGTTTTGCCAGACTGATATTGGACATACTGTCACCCGTGGTGGTTAAATCGACCTGGAGGAACTGGGCAACAGAAGCTTGAGATGAGTGTGGACCTAGGCCAGCTGTCTGAGGATGCATGAAGAGAATGAATGGAGAGCTCAGAGAGGAAGTGGCTGCACTCATTCGCTATGAAGTCTTGCTCCAAGCAGACAGACATCAGTCAAAGACAGAAATAAAAGCAAAGTAGCAAAGAAAGAAGAGAATGAGAAATGAGAGAGATGAAAGTGATGCACAGTGGCGGAGAAAGACCCTGAGGGTTCCAGTATTCAGAGAGAAGACTAACTTTTAATTAGACTGTCAACATTGGTGCCAGTTAGAAGAAATGACACTTTATCAGCACGCTGCCAGCCATCTCAATACACCCTCTATTATAAATAGCTTCAATTGACAAGAGCTAGAGATCTGACACATAATACTGTCGAGCTGCATTATGGTATAGGTAGGTTCCTGCATTTTAGAATCTGGACTCAGAGTTTAAATGAGTTACGCTACCACCACCTCTGGTTAACTTTTTAAAAACTGTTCTCCTTATTTTTTCTTCAACACAACCACTGTGATGCCTGGATAAAGGTATTTAGACATATGTGAAAAATGAGAATAATTCTGTCCATTCTTTCTTTAGAGGTTTAAAGTTCCTCTTAATTCCAGACCAGACAATGTGGCATAGGCATCACTTTGGGTTTTTTTCTCAGTAATTGACATGTTAAATGTGGCACAATAATGAGAAAATAATCCTTTTTGGACTGTCTCATCAGTCAATTTTCCCATCGGAGCAATGGTTGTTAAATAAACTGCAATAATGTTATTGTGACGAGTAAAGAAAGGACAAAAAAAAGCATTCAAATTCACCTTTAACATTATTTACTCTATGTGTGTGTGTGTGTGTGTGTGTGTGCGTGCATGCGTGCGTGTGTGTGTGTGTAAAAAAGTAAAAGTACAAAGACAGATGATGGAGATGATGGAGACTGTGTGATTGATTCCAGCTGGGATTTAAAGGAGAATAATAACTGTGACATCTCTGTCTGTCTGGAAAAGATTTGTGGGGTCGAAATCACACACAATAAACACATACATACGTGCACACCCACAAGTACAAAGCATATTACTCAAACAAGATGGAGGATAAAGCCACAAATTCCCAAATACCCGCGAGTTTACATAAAACGATAAAACCCAATGACAGAATTGCTCATACAAGCCAGAACAGTTATCTGTGGTTTTGCCATTTTAGTCAGGGCTGATCCACTCTGAAATCCACCCTCAGTCCACACAAAAAAACAAAACCTCTTAAAATAAGCTATACCAGACAAAAGCAACTGAATGAGCTGTTAAAGCTGTGTGCTTTACAAAACTGAAGTATAATGTCGCTGACATTAATTAGGCAGCATGGTGAGAAGACCATTTTCTTAGGTTAAATAACAGCAAAGTGAAGCAGTTCCTTTGTGGCTATAAAATGCACGTTGGCACAAATTAAGTCTGTCAGATGTTAGGGTTAGGGTTATTTTCCACCCACTTATAAGCACATGATACATTTTATTGCCACAATGACTTGAAGGCTCTTTCTCACCTGGTGTACATTGTAAATGTCACTTATATTTGATGAAAACAAGAAAATGCTATATTTCACATCAAAATAATGAAGCTTGTGTTGAAAACAATTCCACCAAAGGTTAATATACAGTATAATGTTATTTTAATAATCTTGTTTATGCTGGCTGCTCTGTTTCCTATCATTGGCATTACCCGCTGGCTGAAGTACTGATAGAAGCCATGTTCACACCCAGAAAAGTTGTTACTCACGAAGTGTCAGCAGTAGGTAAGTGTGAAAAGCACCTCAGACTGAGTCAGGTAAACACACCTTCTTCATCTCAGGACCTCCAATCTGCTGAATGTGGGCGCTCACAAGACCCGCGAGGGGCTCGGTGTTCCCTGGGCATGAATTAAAAATGAATCTGGCAGACTGCAGAGACAAACTGCATATTTGTAAGTGTGAATTTGTTAAGAAAATTCACCACATTGTGTTTTAGGATGATTTCCGACATGGTTCTAGGAAGTCACGATCCTAGGATGAATGCAATTTGCACCTTTTTTTTCTATAAAAAGGGAAAAAGACACTGTTACTGCTCGTAACAGCCTTCACTTTCCATTAATTTTACTATCTGGAATACAGGAAACCTAAATATCTACAACTACCTCTTTTAATGAAGAGAGCAGATTAGTGCAGTGAAGTAAATCTGAATGGGAGATTGAGAGTCTGAACATCTGTTCTTTCTTATTTCTATCTTTCCCTCAGAGTTTCTAAAAGTAACACTTTATAGAGGAAGAACAGTGTGTGTGTGAGCAACAACAACTACACAAATTTACAGGTCAGAGGTGAGAGATGAAGATTTATCCAACATTTAACATCTGAACAAAATGGCAGATTAGTGTCTGTTGGGAGCAAAGGTTTGACATTTAAGAGCAGAGGAGTCTGCCTGTGCCAGTGTTTCCATTGTTCCCAGTCTAAACAGCACACAGTTGGACATAGTGCGGTATTTGACCTCATGTCTCTGTGCTTACATAATCCCTGTACTGGAGGGAGAAAACTCCCAGATCCCACAGATACACACCAGACCCCGAGCCAAAAATTCACTACATAACTGCCACAAGGCTTTGGCCTTTTCCTTCCAACTTTCCTGCACATTCCCTCCCTCTCTAACACACTGACACGAGCAGGTACACACCCTTTAAACACACACAGGCAGACCTCATTCTCAACCTCAAAAGCAACTCTGTGAAAGTTTGAGCAATTCTGCTTGAAATCACAAAGCAGCCAAATAACACACACACGTCTTCTTTCATGGACATGCTTTAGAAAATAAATCTATACATATCAACTCTAAGTACACATGCAAAACCACCAAACATCACACCATGCATATGTCTGCCAATTTAAAATACACACACACACACACACACACACACACACACACACACACACACACACACACCCACACAGCCAAGAGTGGATGTTTGGACACAGACGTCAGAATGGAAAGCTGATCACAGTTGTAGAGCAGCCATGAGCACCGCACGTCCCGAAATAACCCGAAATGTTCTTATCTGACCCCCAAAATTCATCATGCAGTACCTTTCAGAAGAATATTACATTTATCTTCAACTAAAAAAAAATTACAACATATTACCCTATTTGGAATTTATATTGCACAATATTCATCAGTGGGTTTATTGTGTTCATATGAGAACCCAGTCATACCAATAACATGAGTGAATGTGGACATAATTCCTTTTATGGTGGCTAAATCCGGTTCTGGGGTGTTTTTCTTACATAAGCTACATAGAGTATGTCAGACTATATGATTATGATAATAACTCAGTGTAACATCTTTTTATAATTTCATAATGGTTATGAGTGATTCATTTGCATTTGGTGACCTCTCCTATAGTTCAAGTTAACCTTCTAGAGGTTTAAATGCCCAAATCATGCTATACAGAGATTAACTGGGTGTTAATAAAATGAGTTATAAAGGACTATTCACAATACCCAGACACACAAGAAATATGTTGTTAAAGCTGTTAATTGTCCATCCATCCATTTTCTGTTACCGCTTTGTCCACTGTCATGGGTCATGGGGAGCTGGAGCCTATTCCAGTTGGCTTAGGACATGAGGCGGGGGAAACTCCGGGCGTAACGCCAGTGCACCGGCTGCTAATTGTCATTATTATTATTTGATTTGAAAAAAAACCAAAAACAGAATTTTAAAAATCAGGAAAAAAGAAATAAATTTCTGTAAAAATCAACAGAAAACCATAGAATTTTTTAAAAAATTGTATAAAGAAAAATAGTCAACAGTTTACGAATTATGTTCTAGAAACAAAACGTGGATGGATTTAGTCAGGGATACATGGACAGAATCCATTCTGACTCTTTTCTCACTCTGTCATGATGGTGATACTAAAAAAGAAAAACTTTGGGAGGGAGTGATCTTAACTATAGTTTAATCACTCTAGTGGGAAAAATTAAAATGAGGGGAAAATAATTATTTTCATAAAGATACAAGACCACTGCTGGTGACAAATCGGAGTTAAGACCTGCAAGAATGAACAGCGGGTTGATAAACAGTAAGACCTGTATTTGATGCCATGTTTCCAAATTATTTTCAGATGTGTGTGTGTGTGTGTGTGTGTGTGTGTGTGTGTGTGTGTGTGTGTGTGTGTGTGTGTGTGTGTGTGTGTGTGTGTGTGTGTGTGTGTGTGTGTGTGTGTGTGTGTGTGTGTGTGTGTGTGTGTGTGTGTGTGTGTGTGTGTGTGTGTGAATACACTGATCTCTCTTCTTTGCTGTAGCCAAGACTGTTTCCTGCCAAGTCTAAAGTGGGTGGTGGGTGCATTTCAACATCTCTCCATTACAGAGAAAGATGAGGAGGAGGCGGAGGAGGAGGAGGAGGAGGATGGAGAAGTCATTTTTGTGCAAAATGACAGGAAGGAACTGACATATTTTTACAATCAGGAAGAGGCACACATAGAAAAAAAACTACACTAACACCTGAAGAAACCACAGCGTGTTTACACAAATCTCTTACCCCAAGAGAACTGTTCTACTTCTTCAAGCACATCTTAAATGGAACCTCATCTGTTATTACAACCGACATACATAACCCGTTCCACTCTGCAGGGAAGAATAAGTCTTAACACCAAAGGGAAAGTCACAAACTATGACTCGTAATTCTTTCCCACATTCTAGTCGCTCGTAACCAGTGTGGAATTATGAAAATCTCAGTTACTCCATTTAACATAGAATGACTTTAAAAAGAAAGGATATACTGTACATACAGTGGTATGAAAGAGTTTGGGCACCCCTGATCATTATTAAGATTTTCCTTTATAAAACATTGGTTGTTCGGAACAGCAATTTCAGTTAAATATATCATAAAGCACAGCAGTCCCCAACCTTTTTTGTGCCACGGACCGGCTTCATTTAAGACAATATTTATCCACTATTTATTTAAGACCTTCAACTTTAACAAGATTACCAGTACCTGCACTGACCACACAGCCCCCCATCATACTGCGGGGCTGTGTGGCCAGTGCAGGTACTGGCAGTCTTGTTAAAGTTGAAGTTCGCATGGATTCCAGTCAGTATCAGCAGATTTTTGCGAACAATGTTCAAGAATAAGTGACAAAGTTGAAGTTGCGCCAGGGCTGAATACTTCAACACGGCAACAATCCACTGCTCCAACTCTACTAAGGCATTCATGCGGAAGAACAACAACATCATTCTGGAATGGCCATCTCAGTCCCCAGACCTGAAAATTATTGTAAATCTGTGGTGTGATTTAAAGCAAGCTGTCCATGCTCGGAAACAATAACACCTGACTGAACTGGAGATGGTTTGTAAAGAAGAATGGTCAAAAATACCTTCAACCAGAATCCAGACCCTCATTGGAAGCTATAGGAAGCATTACTTCTTCTTTTTCTTCTTTTCCTTCCGGCTTTTCCCTTCAGGGGTCACCACAGTGAATCAGTTGCCTCCATGTAACCCTGTCTTCTGCGTCCTCTTCTCTCACACCAACTACCTTCTTGTCCTCTTTCACTACATCCATAAACCTCCTCTTTGGTCTTCCTCTAGGCCTCCTGCCTGGCAGTTCAAAACTCAGCATCCTTCTACCAATATATTCATTATCTCTCCTCTGGACATGTCCAAAACATCTCAGTCTGGCCTCTCTGACTTTATCTCCAAAACCTCTAACATGTGCTGTCCCTCTGATGTACTCATTCCTGATCCTATCCTTCCTGGTCACTCCCAGAGAGAACCTCAGCATCTTCATCTCTGCTACCTCCAGCTCTGTCTCCTGTCTTTTCCTCAGTGACACTGTCTCTAGACCAAACAACATCGCTGGTCTCACCACAGTTTTGTACAGTTTTCCTTTTATTTTAGCTGAAACTCTTCTATCACACATCACACCTGAAACTTTCCTCCACCCGTTCCATCCTTCCTGTACACGCTTCTTCACCTCTTTTCCACACTCTCCATTGCTCTGGACTGTTGACCCTGAGTACTTAAAATCCTCCACCTTCTTGATCTCTTCTCCCTGTAACCTCACTCTTCCACTTGGGTCCCTCTCATTCACACACGTGAACTCTGTCTTACTGCGGCTAACCTTCATTCCTCTCCTTTCCAGGACACACTTCCACCTCTCTAGCTTCTCTATAAGAAGCGTTTAGAGGCTGCTATTTCTGCAAAAGGAGGATCTACTAAATATTGATGTAATTTTTCTGTTGTGGTGCCCACATTTATGCACCTGTACTTTTTTAAAGTAATTATTGTACACTTTCTGCTAATCCTATAAACTTCCCTTTCACTTCTCAAATATCACTGTGTTTGTATGCTATATGATTTTTTAATTGAAATTTCTGTTCCAAATAACCAGTGATTTACACAGGAAAATCTTGACAATGATCAAGGGTGCCCAAACTTTTTCATACCACTGTATAGGTGTGTGTGTGTGTGTGTGTGTGTGTGTGTGTGTGTGTGTGTGTGTGTGTGTGTGTGTGTGTGTGTGTGTGTGTGTGTGTGTGTGTGTGTGTGTGTGTGTGTGTGTGTTGTGTGTGTACATATCTACATTACTATTATGACTTTAAGATTTATACAAATTTCATGACAAAAATTAGTTTGTATTTCTCTAAATACATTGGCTGCGATGCAAAGGATACATTCACACATGCTCCCGCTCCTGCTCATATCATGTTTTGATTTAACCCTTACCAAAACCACCAGTCCTGTCTGTCTGTGCTGGTTTGACCAGTAGCCAGTGACATCTCACCCTCATCTCCATAGTGACAATAGGACCAGACGTGAGGGGGTTAACCCTTAACCTGATTGGTTTGTGCCTGTGTGTGTGTGTGTGTGTGTGTGTGTGTGTGTGTGTGTGTGTGTGTGTGTGTGTGTGTGTGTGTGTGTGTGTGTGTGTGTGTGTGTGTGTGTGTGTGTGTGTGTGTGTGTGTGTGTGTGTGTGTGTGTGTGTGTGTGTGTGTGTGTGTGTGTGTGTGTGATGTGTACATACGTATTTGTACAACTGGGGGATGGTATTGATAGGATTCCACCCATACACCCAGGGGAATGGCAGCCAAGCTCTCCAGAGCTTGTTTAGGCTTTAGCACCCAGGATACCCCCACCCCCCCCAAACTAAACACCATATGCACTCACTATCTTCTTACTTTGTCCTGCCATCCTCTTCACCGGGAACCCTGCCACCATCAATCATCTCCATGTCTGTATGATCAGGGCCAAGGTGGAGAAAATAATGACATAATATGACACATTGCTCAGATTGGTGGAACCGAGGCTCAGGCAGCAACTACAACCCAGTTATGTAAAGAAAATCAATTGCAAGGGCTCAGATGGAAAACATGAATACAACCTGAGTGGACAAGATGAGTAAACTTATACCAAAATGGAAAAAGTTGACTCACTTTCCTAGATTTTATCTCTACATAAATTATACTGGTTCACAATAGAAATTTTGCTTCATTATCCCTATTTGTGGTATTTTTGTCACTCTGTATTTCAAACAAATATATAACAGTCCTGTACAATTCTAGAGGAAACACTGACACGGTGATTTCTGCATGAAAACGGTTTAAACTACAAAATACTGAATACAGGCCTTGAGCAGCTTCACTGCAAAGCGTTCAAAATCCATTTGTGCCTTGTGTTCACCAGGGAAAATATATCTGGTAAACAAACTTACAAGCATAGAAAAATGATGAATGCATGCTGAGTGTCAGCATACATGCATGTATGCACGGACACACAAGCATAAAACATGATTCTCAAGAGATCTGAGGAGGCACAAAGCGCAGTCATCTAGTTAGATCTGCTGTTTAAATGGCATTGCGTGTGTGTGTGTGTTTGTGTGTGTGTGTGTGTGTGTGTGTGTGTGTGTGTGTGTGTGTGTGTGTGTGTGTGTGTGTGTGTGTGTGTGTGTGTGTGTATGTGTGTGTGTGTGTGTGTGTGTGTGTGTGTGTGTGTGTGTGTGTGTGTGTGTGTGTGTGTGTGTAGGACCTCCTAATGCTATGGTAACAGTAGTTAATTAAGTTCTCTTCACATGGACGTTAGGGAAAAACAAGAAGAAGATGTGAAAGAATGACAAAGCGGCTGAGGGAAAAAGATATGTTTGTGTGTTCATTTAACAATATGGGCAGGAAAAAGTTGAGAGGGCAGAGAGAGTGTACACACACACACACACACACACAAACACACACACACACAAACACACACGCACACACATACACACGCCGAGAGGTAAACGAGTTCAGAGAGATAATACAAAATTGAGATGATGAATTGTGCAACTGTGTGTTTGTGTGTGCACACAGTTCCAGGCCTTTGTTCAGTATTTATGAAGTGAGGGGGTAATGTGAAGGTAATGACTGAGAGCTCCTTGTTTATTGCGAGAGATTGTCAGTTTCTAACACTAATGAATGTGAATGAATGTGCACACAAGTCTGTGTGTGCAAGCGTGTGGCAGAAGAAACACAAAAGTTAGGCTCTCGAACACTGTGTTATGGTAAGGTAGGGGGCGATATCAAGATTAACCATGAATGGAGCTGTGGAGCAGAAACTCTAGTGTGTGTTGCACTTCAGTCTCTGTGAGAATCAACTTTGAGGGTTAGGATTTTTTCTGAAAGCAAGGACATGTCAGTTCTTTATCAAAAGGCTACTGTCCTTCAAAGACTTTGTCTTGGAGCTGAGGTTTTAATTGGGTTTACGTTAAGGTTAGGCTTAGAGTTTGTCCCTTTGTGCATCCAACGTAGTGCAATATAACAAAAAAAGCTGCACAGGTTTAAAGGATTATAACAGGGATTGGTAACAGACTATTTCCTTTTTGGGACTCTCAGCTAATCCGTAGGTGAAAATGACAGGACAATGCAATGTCTCGCTGCAGAGATGAAAGAAACCCATGTTATTGCTGTAATATGTTTCCCAGGTAACCCTGGGTGTCACCACAATCACCCCCCCAGGTAAATAAAGGTACGGCAGAAGATTACAGGATCACTGTGACAAACTGCTTTAAAGGAAGCTGGACAGACGGGGTGCAAAAGAACAGAAGGGTGGCCGGTTCAAGCCAAGTGCGGACCACAGTGTGAGGGCTAGGGTTAGTAGCTGGACAGGTGTCAGTTCACCTCTTGGGCCTAAAGAAATAAAAAGAATTTCCTCCATCAAGTAGGTCACATTTGTTTGCCTAACTGTCAGTAAAATTACTCAAAAAGTTCAAAACATAAATCCAGCAGATCTTTTGAGAAGCATGAAATGGTCCACAGTTAGATGTTGGAGGTGGTCTGGATCAAAACTGAACTGCTCTTTGAGTGTTGTCTAGTTTATGGGCCGATATGTAAAAATATACATGTGTGTACAAAAGATGAGCTGATTGCAGCACTACCCTGATGTGATGGATCTGCTGCAGCTCTGATTGATGACATATTTTAATCCTGGCATCAGCACAACACTGGGTGACTAAAACAACTTAGTATGTTGTCCTTCTCTTTACGTGCATGGAAATACAAATTCAAAACATGATCTGTTTAATTCCCTTACAAAAGAACACTCTTCCAGACACAGATGACAGATGGACGTATAGATAAACAGACCAGCTTTATGAACACATAACAGGAATGAGGGCAACTGAGTTGTGGAATAAAGACGGCATTCATAAGCCTGAAAACTCCAAGAGGACA
>NC_090787.1:11175000-11212500 GCF_040054535.1 Antennarius striatus
TATTCACTACTAGCAGATTATATGGATATAAAGGTAAAATATAGATTTATATGCACATGCATTCAGGTTGTTGTTTTTTTTGTGACACATGATTATAGTTGATTTAGGAGTTTCCTGTCCGACGTTCTACCATCATCGTCAAGCCATCAGTTTGTATACCTACAGGCCCTTTCTGCGTGTGTGTGCTATGGCCTGTACGTACAGTATGTGTGAGATATATAAGTGGAAAAATAATTTCCCTACAGGATTAGTATCATATAAAAAAATAACCCCAAGCGTGGAAATACAGATAAATGTGGGCTCACTATTTGGCAAGAAACTGCTCACTTTTATTCTTTTTAATGTAATGAGTCATAGCTGCTTATTAATAATTTATGAAGTGTGGACAACTTAATTAACTAATGATAAACCTTTCATAAACCTTTGCAATAGCAGTCTCACTATAAAGTGCTACTGGGTTCACTCTCCATTACTAATCAAAACTAATACAAAACACATATACAAATATATTCACAAATTTCAGTAATATATTTATCTGTGACACCACTGGTCCCATCTATTATCTGAAACCTTGAGTGAAACCTTCAGCTGGTTTGAATATGTTTAGTTTTTTCATACCAGTCTCTCATCTACATTTTTGACCTTGCTATGGCAACCTTGGTCTTTTTCTATTGTTTGTGTATTCCGCCTTAATCAGGTCTGCAGTATGGGATCCCCTGGGATCTTTGTGTGTGTGTGAGAGAGAAAGGGAGAATAAGTGTACGACAAAAGTGTGAGAGACACGTCTGTTGATATATAAATTCATTAGTAAACCAGAACTGAGCAGATGTGAGGAAAGGATAACAAAGTGCTACCGCAGCAGGAGTCCCATCACTCACAAACACACGTGCGCGCACTCACCCACCCACACACACACACACACACACACACACACACACACACACACACACACACACACACACACACACACACACACAAACATATTCATATGCTTAGGTTCAAATGTGTTTTAACTCACTCTGTGCGTTCATTGTGTTAAACCTATCGTTCATCCACCAAGTGTTTGCTCTGAACTCCTCCTGTTTTAATTCAGCTATTAAGACAGTTTTCTGAGATTTAGAAATACAGTACCAAAAATCCTCATTGTGAATTTTTGGTAGGCAGTCACGTGATATGGTACGCGCATTCTATTGGCTGACGGCATCCGGATGTGCGCTTGGTTCCGTCAGTCTCGGACTTATGTGAGACACAGAAGTGCTTTAAACAGTCGATAAGAGTGTGGGAAAAGGTAATAGAGATAGAAGATGGTTTAATATCAGTATTGGGAGGGTCATAAACGTTTAAATTACCGTAAATAATAAGATAAATAGTTTGTCGCTGTATCGCGGAATTCTTTAATCGCGTGTGGTTCCTGGAATGCATTAACCGCGAGGAACGAGGGTGCACTGCATGGCTACATTTTGCTGCTACAGTGTTGGAATGGATTGGCTGCCTATCAACCATAGTCCTCTTTTAAACTAGGAGCAGGCTGGAGTGGATCAAAGGAACATCATCAGAGCACAGGTTTTTTTTTTTTTCAATTCAAGCAGAGGAATGAAAGGCTGTAAAAGTGCTACCCTTGAGTTTTCACTTACAGTTACAGGTCCTAAGGTTGTCAAAATTTTATTGCATTCTTGTCATGCACACTCTGAACTGATATTTCTGAGATCCTGTTGGAAACGCTTTAGCTGTTCTGAATCATTTGAACTTTGAACAGTAAAACCTGTATGTTGGAATTGATTGTGGTATTCATTTAATAATATCACTACTAATACTATTGCAAGCTAAAATCTTGACCTTGAAGTTGAACCAAGTGTTTCATAAAGATAGAAATCTGCCTCTCTGAGGTCATAGGTTTTTATAGAAAATGTTCTGCTAAGAGTAATAAAACAATCAAAAGTAAGGGAATTCCAATACGTTATTGTGTTATATATTACTGCACATATCCTTGATGCATTAATGTGCCCAAAAACAAACTAACCTTTCTTAAAATAATCTGATCATGTCCTAGTAGAAGAGCTGCTGACGCTTAAGAGAGTTCCCTGTCTCTGAAATAGTCCATAGACTCAGAGGTCATGCATCCTTAACTCTGCCTACACCCACAACTGATGTAGATAAAGGAAACGGTCCTTGCACTCATTTACTACCCACTCTAGACATCCCCATCCATTTTACAGAAGCAGAGTGGTGACATTTACTGTCAGTCAAGGCAGTTGACTTAGAAGTGGTGTCAGATGAAATGACATGCCGTCTGGAGTATACGTTTGTAAATGTGTGCTTATGTGAGAGATGACGGCACCCTTTTGTGTGTAAGATACATCTTGCTATTTTGTGGATGCATATGAGTGTGTGTCAGTTTGTGCGTGCTGATTAAAAGCGGTCAGGCCTCAGTGATCTCGCCTTTAGCTGTCCCTGCACTGTGAATGCCAAACACAGCAGAGCATGTCCAGAGCAGTCAAGCATGGAGACAAATCTAGACTACACTGGACAACTTTAAAGGTCTACAGCTGTGTGTGTGTGTGTGTGTGTGTGCGTGCGTGCGTGCGTGTGTGTGTGTGTTTATTTCTAACTTTTTCATTTACCTTTATATCATACTCAAACGTAATAACCTTGGTAAAAATATTTAAATTCAATCCAATAGTCATTTTTCTTAAATAAATCTCTAACATTTACTTGAATCCTACCAATGTAATCCATTTGAGGCCAGATCTAATCCCTCTAAATCAGTCTTACATCGATCCATCCATCCATCCATCCATCCATCCATCCATCCATCCATCCATCCATCCATCATTAGGAGAGAGGCATCGAGGCCCTTGTAGAAAGATAAACAACTAATCCCATGACCTTCACTCCAACATTTAAGAGTCACAAATTTACCCTTACTGCAAGTTCTTGGACTGGCAGGGGAGACCAGTGAACCCAGAGCAACCCATAGACAAAACATCAACATACAGACTATGACACCCTCCAAGTCTTACATGGATACAGTATTGTTACCAGTTACAGCACAGTGAGATTGGTAAGTGTAGAAACCCACATGTGAATATATACTTTTAGACAATATATAACTCTAAAATACCTCATGAGTTGTCTTCCTTTTCTTTCTAATATTCTTACAGTTGTGTTTCTCCACAGATATCTGTTGCTTGGAATTTGTGACTGTCAATGTATTAGTTATTTGTGCTACAATAATGGGTTATGGAACCCAACATGTTTTTTTTTTTTTAATTGGTTAAAAAAAACAACAACGTCACTGCAGTATTTCAAGTAGACACTTCACAACACATCCATCAGCATGTAGCAACATGTCTATAATTTGTAAAAAAAAAAAAGAAAGAAAAAAAAAGTATTTAACATGCCAAAAATGTATTTCTTTCTGCATTTCTTCATCTTAATCTTTTCTCTTGAAAAGGCAAGCGTAAAGTGTCGCTTACAAGGACGAAGGACCAACCTTTAAAGGTTGAGAGAAACTGTGGAGATGAGCACTGACCTTTCTTACAAATTACACACATTCTACCTTTCTCGATCCTCTTTCTCCCTCTCTCTCTCACATGCACACACACACGCACACACACATACAAATATGCATGGACACATTGAAGCATTTTGAATATAAGCGGAGAAAAATGGAAGACAGCAGTGTCCAACAAGATTACTGTACTCATCAACCACAGATTTCCCACCTCCTCTCATTCATTTGCTTTCATCTTTACCTGTTCAATTGGGAGGCACCAGGCATTTGTCAAGGTGGAATAGCACAGTCCACACCTAGCCATGCAACTGATAGATTTTTTTTCCCTTTGTCCCGCTCTGCTTGTCTTTTGCTTTTAAGTTTTCAAATTCAGCAACTGGAGGCAATGCCCAATGGAAAAATCTGAAGAAAAGTTAGGGAAATGTCACTGATTGATGCAATGCCTCTGCAAAGACCCCGCTCTTATCAGGGTTAAAGTTAGACACAGGACTAGGCTGGCTGGCTTTAAGGTTGGACATATATTGATGTGTAACTGATATTCACTTTTCTGCATAAGCATTCAGAGTTTAGATTACCGTAACCTCAAAGCTATTGCAGAAACTCAATTTTTGTCATGTGTGAGAGTGATAATGAACAGTTTGATCCATTTGTATGTGAAAATGCAGCTGTGTGTGTGTATGTCTGTGTAAAGGGGTTTTGGGCTTGGCCTTGATGATGACAGCTCAATGCCAGGGGTAACTGAGGTGTGTGGTGTTGATGAGACCCTGACTCTAATGAGCTTTAGGCAATTAATCCATCTATTTACATGTAAATGGTTCCTGAAAGGTTACTGACTGTGCCTGCCATCTGCATGCATTTACCATGCTAATATCATGCTGAGTGACACATAGTCTCTCAACATGCAGAAATTTAGGGTTTGAGAGACAAAAAGACTGGCAGACATGACTGCTTGATCACCGATAGATTGTGCCGCATCCCATTATCAGTGAAGTAAGGTGTTAGCCGTAATTTTAACACAGATGCACACACCTTTTAATTATGAAGAAAGCATCTTCCACCTAGCGTGTCAATCTTCTCCCACAATTCAGTCATTGCAGGTGTTCTTTTTTTTTTTTCTCTGTGCAATTTTATAGAAGTTTTAGCTTGACAATCTTTCATTTCAAAAAAATGTGTTTTGTTGTATTTCAGTTTTAATTTGGAGAAACAGGCTTGAAATAAACATGTACACCAAGTCCTATCAAACTGCAAAGGTAAAGAGTCTTTACCAATTACAATTGATTTGTATTTTTGCAAGCATCAAATTTTACATTGCTAAATGGTGAAATATAATGCTGAAAGTAAGATACAATTAAATATAGATCTTTTTCACATTACATACAGTATAACACACTGTTTAATGGGACACCTTGTTTAAAAGAAATGAATTTTCATTAAATCAGCCCTCAAAAACACTGGACTGTTTTTTTTTTCATTCAAAGGGTTGGGATGTTGTGCAGTTAGTTGTAGTTTTACAACAAGTCTTATTTAACTCAACTTGAAAGACAGACTCCTACCGTGAGGATGGTGCAGTGAAGAATGTGAATTTCTGTTTTGCAGAAAAATGAGTACTGTATAGGCTTTCAACTAAAACAAGGAGATAATGCAGATTTATGCTTTAAGTCTGCTAACTGACTGTGGTTCAGTGTTAATTACCAGTGTGTTCAGCGTAACTGAAATACTTGCTAAATTGTCCCCAGGTGGGGAAACAATAAGCTATCTTCATTTGTCATAGCTGAAGTTATTAGCTAATTATAATGATTTCTCTTTCTCTCTCTGTTTCTTTGTATGTCTGTGTGTCTGTGTGTGTGTGTGCGCGCGCGTGCGTGCGTACGTGCGTGCATGCGTGCATGTGTGTGTTAGTGTGCGTGTGGGCTCTTTCTATCCATGATGCTTCACATGAGCTCACCTATTCAGCTTGTATATTGTATTTTTGTGTCAGGTTCAGAGAGCGTGTGTGCATGTGACTGTGGTGCTTCAAAGAGCTTTGACAAATGTACTTGTGTGTGTGTGTGGGGGGGGGGGTATGTGTGTGGGTATGTGTGTGTGTTTATGTTTGTACATCCATGCAACATCAGACTAGAATTGGCACATGTAAAAAGATGCAACTTCCAAAGCCAACAGTTCTGTTAAGTGAGATGTGCTGCGTTATAATGATGCCATCTATCACTCCCTTCATCTTTCCATGTCTTTGTCCCATAACTCTCCATCATGGCCTCTGTGGCCTCATTAATTTATCCTGGACTATTTATGGGCCTATAAAAAACAATAAGAAAGAGAAGAAGGACTTTACTGGCACGACAGTGTATGGGAATGATGACAAAGCCCGTTGAGTTAGATGGAGCACACCAAATCACTCACTTAATTGTGCAAGATTTGTAACATATGGTTAACATTGAAAGATGTTTTCACATATGCACTTTATAAAGAAATACATAGAGAAAGTAGATAAAAAATAAATAAGCTGTGGCTTTGTGCTTGGAATGAGAGATGTGAGTGTGTGTGTGTGTGTGTGTGTGTGTGTGTGTGTGTGTGTATACATATGTACATGTACATATACACATACATACATATGTATATACTACATAGTTGTGATTTTTAGTGTGAATAGCTGTTTTTCTTTCAATGTGGCCCTGGGATGGATTTTCAGCTTATCTTGTCTTGCCCACCTCTCCACTCATTACAACCCTTCACAGGATTAACCGTAACAGAAGATGGATGAATGCTAAAGGATAACTGAAGAGACAAGAAATGCAGAGAGAGGGTGGGAAGACACAACAATCAAACCCATTGTTGCTGCGAGAAAACACAACATAATGTTCTACTGAGCTAAACTGAATTCTCTCTGTGTATATAAATCATAACTATTTGTGTTTTAAAACCCTACCTGAAAACGTTTACACCTCACTTGGTGTTTGCTCTCTGAGGGATCTAGTTACATCACAATCAGACATTTTATCCACTCAGCGTGCCCTTCCTTCAAAAGGTCACACTCTGCACAGATACAGGCTCTAAATCACAGGAGGTTTAAAGTTATTCAACTGGAATGCCAGAATGTTGGTCTATCCAGATGAGCTATCAATAACAAAAGCTATATGTCAGAAATTACAACATAAATGCAAGTTAAAGAATGCTAAAAGGACATTTTGATTCCATATGTTTTTATCGCTTTAACATGGCTGCTTATATCTTGCTTGTAGGCAAAAGTAATTGGCAGCTAATTACTTTTTTTCATTTATTATGTAATACCAACACAACTTTCAATAAAACCTAACATTATACTTCATATCCCTTTTATAGAATCTCTTGTGAATGCGGCCTTTGTGTAGAATGCATGGCAGGTAGGGTATTCCATTCATTCGTCTATTTACTTGTACATGGGACGCCAACAGCCGCGTTTTACCTTGCGGGTCATTGTTGCTGATGCAGCTATGGGTCTCTATAACCTTTTGCCTGTTAGACTGACCTCCCAACACTGTGTTGAGGCTTCAAGGACAGCATGACTCTTGTAAGCCAGTGAACTATTCCAACCTGTGGCTGCTGTTGATGTAACATACACTGAAGACTAGCCTATATGGGGCTGTAACATATGACCGCTGGTTCCTTTGTGGCTTAAAACATGGGCCCACATGAGACTGCACGGAGCTTAGGGTCTCCTTCAATGAGAGACCAATCACACATACCATTGTCAAAGGAAATAGAAGGATGACCGCTCTATATTTGAGAGATGGAGGATAACAGACAATGAGATGGTTGCAGTTGTATGCTCAGCTGTTACAATTTACAGTTTTTGTGGGTTAATTTTAAGGGAAACCCAAGAGCATCATCATGACAAAGAGAGGAAACCGGGATTCTTTTTAATGATGTGCTACTCCTGGTGGCTGTTATTGGTGAGAGTGGGAGTTATCACCCTGCTGCAGAGTGAAATACCATGTGTGCACCCAGCGGGTGAACATTCCTGCTGGCCCCATGATTTCCTAAGGTCATTCATGCAGTCCTCATCTCCACTGTAATGGCATTGTCCTGGGGCTCAGTCGCTCTGTGAGGCCCCCCACGCTTCAGTCTTTGGCCTCCCTGACAGTACTACTCCTCAGCTGCCTGCCTGTCAACTCTGTCAACTGTTCCATGGCTGTGGTGGTTGATGGGAAAATGAGAGGTCAAAAACGAAGAGGCCTGGGACTAAGGCTAATGCTGCATTCAGGTTATTTGGAAATAGTAAAAATGGCTTATAGAAAGAGTGGATCTAACTTGAAGCTGTTTCCTCTCTAATGCTTTATATAAAAAATGCAAAAGATGTTGAAGATGAAATATTTGAACCAATCTAATGGGGGAGAGAAGATTAACTCAGCTGCACTCAACTATGCACTTGTTGGAAATCTCTACCTGTTGTGTTCTGCAGGGTTTTCACACTTGGAGAGCTGTGAACATGTTTCAGTGCCTGCAGTGCTTGGCTGAGAGCTGCAGTATATTTCTATCTCAGCATAGTGTGGATTGTCAATAGCAAAGTGGCAGCCGCACAACAAAACAACACTTTCTTTCATGTTTGATGAGATGGAGCTCTGTTGTCACATTTTTTGGTCAAACTATAAAAAATACATGGATTGTGCCATGTTTGCCAATAGAGGACCACAGTAGCCAGCAGACTTATAAAAAGTTAGTCTCCTGCTTCGAGTGAGAGTAAGGATGTATGAGATGAAAGTAGTGGGGTCACCATCTGCCACCGACACAAATTAAATGAGGAGTATGCAACTCAAAGCTTCCCTCACTCCTTTTAGGCTTTCTTACTGCAGTCTTGTTGTAAGAGGAGCTGTTCATCATTATTCAGGGATGGAGCTGATTAAAGGTGATTAAGTCATTTCCATCCATCACTATCGCCTTTCAGGCTGTCAGTGGCCCCAGTGTTAAAGGGGACATCGGTGTATGGCTGTAAATGCCTGTTTCTGTGTGAGAAAAGTGACCCTCCAATCTTGTGTTTTAACAAATATGTGCTAGTTTCAAATAATTTCCCAAATAGAAAGAAACAGTAAACTGAGATTTTTTTAATCCTAAAATAATACACAAACCCTTAAAAATTATTTGAATTCCTTTATGGTGTTCCATTCTTTACTACAACCTTATGACGAATGTCTACTTTCTCCCCTGATGGATGGCAGTGAGACCCCTTCGTGCTCTTCCCATTTCTCATAATATAGTTGGACGTTAAACGCTAACAAATGATGTTAAAATGAAGAGCTAATTTTCCTGAGTAAGACTTAATAGATTTGATTTGGCTCCCGTCCCGTTTTTATTGACAGTTAGAGTGCTGGCCACATAGAGAGTGGCCTTTCAACCATATGTGGGAAGACCAGAATATCTTTGTTTTAATAACCATTAATTGCGCACAATTTAATCATAATTTGTTATAATGAAGGATGAAAAATGGGAATCCAGAGGTTCTGCGCTCTGTGACTCTTCATGGGATGTGTGAAAAATCATTGTGCTATAGTGGGACACTATAACTCTCCAGCTAGGAAAGGACTGAGCAAGATAGGATTCATGATTTGTTTATCAGAGTGTTGAGTTAAGTTTCACTGTCTGTGGTCAGAGAGGAAGCGACAGATGACACAAACTGACTGCTCTCTGATTTCCTTAAAAGCCCAATATTTGCTGGACAATGAGACTCAGCTTCTTTTGTACTGTCCAGTGTGTGTGTGTGTGTGTGTGTGTGTGTGTGTGTGTGTGTGTGTGTGTGTGTGTGTGTGTGTGTGTGCGTGTGTGTGGATGCGTGCGTGTGTGTGTGTGAGCATGTGTACTCTATTTATCGTAACTGATCTGACTCAGAGGCCAAAGAAACATTTGTATTATCTCTATGTGTGTCCAAGCATCATTTTTATGAAGTGCAAGCCTGTGTTTTAAAGTGAATTAGTGTCCCGTATTTGAAAAAAAAAAGTACCTGATCTGGTTTATTAACTTTTGGTTTCCAATTAGCATGATTCCCACTAACATTAGCTCACACTGGAAAAGTCACTTCCCCAAACATCTCAACCCCAACACCACCAAACACCCCACTTTAAATTACCCACAAAAAGGCAGATAAATTAAAGTTTAGGATCCTTTTTAATATTGATTAAATTTTGACTGCAACTTCCCAAAGAATTTCAATTCACTGTATTTGTATTTTAGTTGCAGTTATTTCTACTTTCAGCCTCATATTTTGAGACAGTTTTTCCTCATTCTTCCAGAGTCTCTAGATACAACCATCCATTCATTTATTGTCACCCATTATAGTAATGTGTTAAGAAAAATGTACAGTGCACATGACGACTCAAACTGCATTGTCGTGTGTGTGTGTGTGTGTGTGTGTGTGTGTGTGTGTGTGTGTGTGTGTGTGTGTGTGTATCTTTGTGTGTAATTGTGTGTGTATGAAAGCATCTGAAGAAGATACGAGTGGAGGAGACAGAACAGAGTTCAGGGTAAGGTGAGAGTCCTGATGTGAGCTTGGAACGTGCCAGGATGTCTGGCCCTGTCTTTGGTTCACCTGTGCTGTCCTGTCACGCACACACACTAACAAACACACACACACACACACACACACACACACACACACACACACACACACACACACACACACGCACACACACACACACATTTCCAAGTGCAGTGTCTCTCCATCTTTTCCTCTCCCTCTGTCACCCATACACACATGCCTAACTTCCACCTAAATCACAAGATGTTGATTTATAGAGTAGTTTATCTCTTCCTCTGTGACCCAGTAGTGTTGTCACGGGTCTCTCTCTCTCTCTCTCTCTGTCTCTCTCTCTCTCTCTCTCTCTCTCTCTCTCTCTCTCTCTCTCTCTCTCTCTCTCTCTCTCTCTCTCTCTCTCTCTCTCTCACCGTCTAGCAGTAACACATGGTGGGACACCCTGTGGTGAGGTGTGTCAGTTGAGCAGTGATTTAGCACCGCTCTGCCCCAACTACTGCAGAGACACCTGCCCTAGGAATCCTGCTGGACACACACACACACACACACACACACACACACACACACACACACACACACACACACACACACACACACACACACACACACACACACATGGCTGACATATGGACAAACCCTCCTCACACAATGGTAGTCCCTATAGCCTGAGGAAACTGTTCTTTTGCTGTTTCCACAAAGCATTGCATACACGCTCTCAGTGGATCGAGGATGAAGAGGTTCAGCTATGAATTCCTGATTTCTTTAGAGGGCGTCTAAAAATTTTTTTGAGTTGTTGGAGTGAAACATCTCTGAGGGTTGAATACCAACACAAAACGAGTGATGTTCTCAGTAAAATCTAACAATAGATAACCAATAGAATTTGAAGCGGCTACAGGATGAAAAATCCCAGACCTCTTAGAATGGAGCTGCTGTTGTAGTTTTCTTTTTCACTCTGTATTTCAACAGCTTCCAAAAGATGTGATCTTGGCCAACAATGTTTTCATATTTTTTCTTGGGTGTGGCCTCCAGGTATGTCAGTTCATTTATTGATTTCCTATTAACTTTCCTATTCAACAGAAATTCTCCACAAACTACAACAAAACTACAAGATCCAATTTGAACACACAAGAGATGTGTGACTTTCTTTTGTTCGTTCTTAGCAAATAAATGTCAGGGGTTAGGAGCATCACTGGGGAACACAACAGGACATGAAATAAATTGGACTAATTTGGCTGCATACCAACACGAATGGAAGAGGCTGCCACACTGGCACGAAGCTGTGATTGTGATTATTATTTTGTTATATGAGACCTTCATCAAATTGCCTCTCGATTTATCCCCCATGACATGCAGGAGAATCCCATTAGCCACCTCAGGCATGGGCTCGGCAGAGGAATTCAAATAGAGTATGACCTTCCTGCTCCCCTCAGAAATGCATAAAGGATGCTCACTTTCAAGGTGAGACCTAATGAGATGCATATGAAAAATAGGGGTTTATGCTGAGATATGATGAACAGCAGAATTGTGGAATTAAGTTGTCTTACATTTAATCTCCATAACATTGTTTTCTTTGGCAGTTTGACTTACACATACATCCCTTCCTGGCTGCCTTTTAAATGTAAGGAAAGCCAAATACACCTTAACTGGAAAAAGAATGGTTTTACTCTCTTTTAATGTGAAGTGTCTTTTAAAGGGAAAAACAGCTTCAGTGTGAGAAGGTGGAAAGTAAAAGTGGATTAAATAAATTGTTGTTGTTTTTGTTCTTTCAATGACTTGGCGTCCTGTGGAATAAAATTTTAAGCAGATGTTGAAATTTCAGACTTTAGAACCCTTTAGAACCAAGTGTTACTGCTTTTTCATCAGAATCAGACCATCTATTGTCCTCAACAATATTTATTAATAAGATTAACATTGTGTTGAACAGATCTGAATCAAAGCCCTTTATCCACACTGTGAGAGAGTGGAAAAAATAAAATATTTTCTACTGCTGTTGTGTGTTATTGCAATAAGATGATACAGTCCATATTTTGCCATTAAACCTAATATACAAGGGATGTTAAATAATTGGCTGTAAACTGTTTCATAACTAACATCCTGCAATAATAATTTCGTGATGTTTGGGAAGAACTGGAAAATAATAACCAGGAGTTATTATTTAGATATAATATTCATATTTTCTAACACAACATAAGTAGTTCCATCGTCAGGTCTCCAATGTGGGTCGTTCAGATTCCAGTAACATCATATTGTCTGAAGTGAGAGGAGCCCGGGGACTCTTTAGCATACGACAGCAGACGTGTGGTTGTCTGTCAGCGTATATTCATATACTGTACCTACACTGTGTATGTCCTTCAGTCGTCCTCAGGTCTTCAGCAGTAAAAGTCATCTCCCCTAGTGGATTTTACAACAACCATATCAGACACCAACATAAGATTAAATCTGTGGGTTAATAATTTAATTTAATAATTTGGAAGGAATGTGGAAAAAAAGCTTTCAAGAGCTGTAAAACCCAGTGTGATCATACATTAGAAATTTTGAAAATAATTTGCATTTCCTTAAAATTGTTTTTTTTTCATGATTTATTGCAATTAAGAATTTCCTTTTGACCATTGTTATATGTAATTAAAAATTAATATCCATTATGTCAGATGTTCAGAATAGATACTTGTTTGTACTTACTGTCTTACACACTGAGAACAGTGATTAAAGTGGATCACTGTGACTATGTGCATGTCCAGGAGCATTTTACATGGCCTATTTTCCCTGAAGAGCATGTCCTGTCTGCTTAATAAAACTGTCCCAGTGCTGCTGTTACACACACACACACACACACATACACACACACACACACAGAGACACACACACACATAAAAGTGACTTTGAGTGTCTGGAAAAGTGCTACATAAATATAATTATTATTATTATTATTATTATTATTATAATTATGTTATCACATTGTAACAAATAAGATATTTTTATATAATATCAGTGCAGAGTTGTTTTTGTATGTAAATATATACATAATATATAAATATATAAATCACTGATTCTCCAAAACAAAACCAAAAACAAGAAGAAGAGTTTGGCATTAGTTTTCCCATATTGGCATGGAAATGGTGACATGGTTGCCGCTGGCTACTATTGTCGCACATGGGATTACGGTACAATGGTCTCTCTTGCTCTAAATCACCAAGATGACGACAACTAGTGTGTTTCTGTGAGAGTGTGTGTGTGGTTTAAATGGCTGTTTATCAGCAGTATTCAAAGCAACACAATGGTTGTGTAAAGGATGAGTGGAGGCAAACAGGTTTAAGGCTGTTTAGGTTGTGCAGTATGTGTTTCCAGGGTAACAGTGGAGTTTGCATGCATTTCTGTGTGTTTGTCCATGTTTGGGCTGAAATGAGAGGGCATTAAGAGGTCAGCTTCATACTCAGACACATGACAAAAGGATGTAAATATGCACAGATTTACACACACAGCCTCGTGTTATGGAAAACACTGTTAGTGGTACTGTGGTTAATGGATTAGGAAAAATAGGTTTACAGTGAAATTGTTTTGAAAACTAGTGTTTATGTGTGAAACTTAGTATGGTCTCATCTTTTTGGCTATGACTTCCCCCTCGTTCAGCCTCCTTCCTTTTCTCTCCCTCCTCCATTTCAAGCTCCCCATCTGTTACATAGTTTGGGCACCAAGCTTCCCAATGTGAACAACGTCGACTTATATGAAATAAGAGATGCTGTTCTTACAAATATTTACACATGTCCTGACTTCACATATCCATAGCAGTGAAATTAAACCAGTGTGTGTGTGTGTGTGTGTGTGTGTGTGTGTGTGTGTGTGTGTGTGTGTGTGTGTGTGTGTGTGTGTGTGTGTGTGTGTGTGTGTGTGTGTGTGTGTGTGTGTGTGTGTGTGTGTGTGTGTGTGTGTGTGTAGAATTTTTGTTGGTTGTCCTGGATTTTCTGGCTGACCTGGCTCACCTCTGGGGTGTCTAGCGTAGAGAGCCATTATTGCATCCTTGATAGATGCAGCAGGGAGTTGATCCATGGCCTTGCTGCCTGTGTGGTGTTTGTACAGTATTTGCCCTATTTTGCCCCAGTTTATTGTCCTTCACAGAGAAGCATTTTTTTGACACACAAACATACAGTATGTGCATGCACACACAAAAATAAATTAGCTTTCACATTTGTGTTCTAGTTATTTTCGTTTAAGGAAAGGCTCCAGTATCCCTACACACTTCACTTTATGGTTGTAATGAAATTAATTGGATTAAGCTTCAGAGAAATACTTCCATCACGCATAATGTCTTGATTGACATCATTCTAAGCAGTGGGAGTGTTGATGGACCCAATAGACACCCGATAGACACATGTACAGTGAGCTCTCTGGACAGACTGTCTGAGTGGAATTGCCCTTTTGGGGTTTCCTGCAAGAAGTTAAGCCATTTAAAATATTAAAATATTTTTAATGTGACCACCGCCAATAGTAACACTAATGTAAGTTGGCAAACGGTTGGTATAGCAACGGCACTTCTACACAGTAGTAAGAGGAATTATAGTTATTTCACTGTGTTAAGTTTCAATTTTAAGGCCTCCATTACAGACAGCTTTTAATATAGTTAACGTTTCTAAGTATTTTGAAACTGGTGAATGATGGTGCCATATACTCAAATTTTCCACTAATAAATGTGAACTTCAGTCTGGACCCATCACTTCACGCTTACATCACTTAATTGTCCCCATGTGGTCAGAGAGCACCAACGCTGTAGTCCCTCAAAGCTCTGTCCTTAGACCTACAGTGCTTCCTGGTTCTTGCTTTGGGAATGAAACAAAGATGGGAGTTGTCAGAAGTATGAAATGATTCCTTACCTAACACTTTTTCATAGTACATACTGAAAAAACATTTTTCCACCATCGGTATAAGTCATCACCTGGGGCATTTCTGTGTAGAAACACACACACACACACAGTACTGTTAACTGTTAATAGATGTGCATATAAACATATAAACCCCAAATGTTTTTTTGTCCACTCTTTAGTCTTGTGTTGAACTAGTTCATGGCGGACCTGTTTTCTAGCCCTCCCATTACTTGCAAAGAATGGTTGGATGCATAAAATAGTTTGCTGGATGGAAAATCTTATAGTCTTGATGAAAATAAGATTTATCAAATAATTTGTTGTGCATGTTTTCATTAAATGTGAGGTGTCTCATACGGATAACAGAGCAACAGTTGAGTAAACAAGTGTGGTCATTCTGCCAATTTCCCTTTCAAACAACCCAAATGAGAAACAAATAAAGAGAAGAGCTTATTTTGTTCATTTATTTGTTGGATTTTTAACATGGAAGCTACCCTATTATATGAAGGGACAATATCCGTTACTGCCAAAATAAATAAAAAAAAAGTATTAGCACACTTTTGGATCATCTGCTCCTGTAAGATTAATCAATAAAAATATTTTTAAAAATTTCAAATATATCAGCAAGGTGACACAAGCAGACACACAGTATGTGATCTGTTAGTGTGGTGTTAATGTGAATGTATGTCTTGGAGTGTTATTACATACAATTATGTGTTTCCTCCCCGCTTTTTTTCTGTGTGACAGTGGAAGTGATGTAGAACTTCCTAGCCTTGGACCTCTTTCCTCTCCATTTCCTCCTTTGTAGTTCCTCCCCATATCTCCCTTCACTATACCTTCATCTTCCTCTTCTTCTTTTTACCCTCCTCCCATCCCCCTCATCAGGATGCTTTATTATGTAAATCAGTGTTGGATCAGATCGCTAAATTAAGCTTTACTGTACTGTGCCGGCTTGTACTCATACACACAGACACAATGTAACTGGTGGTGTTTGTGTGATATAATAGTTAGTATTCTGGAATCACACAGAACACACACACACACACACACACACACACACACACACACACACACACACACACACACACACACACACACACACACACACACACACACACACACACACACACACACACACACACACACACACACACACACACAAACACACACACAAATAGCAGCCAGGCAGCAGAAGACTCTTTGAGTATAGATAAACAGACTTGAATAGTCGTGTCTCTCCAGACCATTAGCCTGCAGTTAGCATCACAGCTCCAGAGTGGTATTCAGCTGACAGAGCCAACTATTTTCTCATTGGCTGCTGGAAATGTAATTCATAAGGTCATTGAATGGTACAACAGAGCATCAGACATTGAGACTTGGTCCAGTGTTGGTTCTTCTGTGGACAATGAGGCAATATTTATTTTAACTGAGGAAAAAAGGACAAGGATAAAATGTAAAAACACGAATATGTTTAAAATGATGGGACAGGGAAAGTACAGCTTCAGAATTTAGCCTGAAAACAATTATTTACATTTTCATAATAATCAGGACCAAATCACAGATGTGAAACTTCCACCACCAGTCTTTTTACTCCACCAAAAAGGCTTGGTCTCTGCTTGATAGAATCTGAACCATGTAGTGGTTTCTGACCAGTGTGAAAGTATTTTCTTTGCGTGATACAATAACTGAACATATGAGAGATGGAAGTCATTGCAAATTGCTCTAAGACACAACCTTTCCATTTCTATGATTACTTACATTTGTATTTCCAACCAAAATGAGCTCATTTTTATAAGGTTACAGATCTGTTCGCTTTAACAAACTGATTGCTATCCCATATAATAGATGTGTGCTAAAGTGATACATTGAACCTTCTATCCAGGAATCTATGGCAATTTCAGTCCTCTGAAAGCTAATACTGATTGATATTATGTATTTCATAAATTGCTATGTTTATGTATTGCAGCTGCTAAAATAAGAAAAAGGTTTCTAAGTCATGTAAAACAATATTAAACACCTACATGGGTGATAGGATGATCCTTTTTCGGATTCTGGAAAGTTTCAATGCTCTACCATTGCCACAAAAGAAGAAGAAAAACAAATGGAAGGCATTAAAAAATGAGCTGCATTAACATGGGGGAAAGGAAGAGAAAAGGTTTATTATCGTGAAATGGTTGTGATAAATAAATCAGAAGTCAACTGGAAAATACTAATTATCTCAAGAAGATGGGAGTGCAATGACACCTGAATTAAAAACAATATTAAATGCTTGTATTGTTGACAGTAAGATCTTTAGGGGTTACTTTGTTGAAAACATATTAGCCTCATTCCAAATGAGTGAAAATTATATTTCTTCAATAGCTATCAAAAAAATTATACTGGTGTAATTGTAGGAATAGCCTTTCATCATCAAACATTAATATCGTGAGGGTCTACTGCTTTGGGGTTTAAAGGCATAATGTGGAAAATGTGCTGTATTTTGTCATTAGTCAGCATCCTGTCACACCATGACGCACTATTTTGCTCTGGAAATGTCCCACCAAAGCGCACAATGGTTTCATAAAAGACATTTCCAGATTTCTTTACTTTGTTACTGGTTTGTCCAAAGGGGACTTTCATGGCAGGGGAGCAAGATGTTTACTGCTGCATTGTTTCCAGTACATTACAACTTAAGACCACCACCCAAATGCCCAAACTGTCACAGTAAATAACTTCCATTTCAAAGAGAGCTATTCCAATTAGAGAAAAAGGAACGAGCGAAAGAAACTTAGGGGAAAGCCACAGAAAAGAACTGGAGGAGTTTGGGCAGGATGAAGGGGAGATGGAGAAAGATGGGAGGGGAGGAGAGAGGCAGTGAAAATCATTAAGATCTTATTGAAAGAGGAAAGAGGGAGAGGTGGTATGGAAACAGGAAATCAATCATTGGGTTATTGTTTTTTTTCTGCTCTGTTAATAGCTAAACTCAACCTTGTGTTTAAGAGGAAGAAAGAGCCAGAGATGGAGACCAAAACCAAAAACCTTGAGTCAGGCTGAAGTGAAAATCAGGGTCACTGGCAGAAATGGTCGTCCTGTTTCCTTGGGATATCAATTAATTTCCAAGTTTGAGAAGTTTGTGAGGAAAGATGTCTATGAGATGTAACATGTTGAGCACAATTTTAACACATTAACTACTGTATATTATGGACTCATCTGTGCGTAATTTCACTGTGACAATATAGTGGATTAGAAATGTCGAAGTTGTGTTTATTTTTTGGACGTATCGGGGGACTGAAAATGAATAAAAAGAGAGCTTTGGCTGACATTATTAAAATATCCCGGTTCCTTTTTTAAATATTTTGTTTTGATAGTTCTCCACCTTCTGGGGTCTTTACTAAAAGAAAAAAAATGAAAATATTGCCTCACCAAGGTCAGGTAAGGTTTTCAACTACAATGCATTATAGCAGGGACTGCATGTGACTACAGAACCTTCCACCAGGCATGTAAATTATTGATGAGGGTGTCCTGTGACCGAGACTATTGATTGAGCAAATTGCAGCCCTGGTTATTTTACAAGCACCATATTGTATAACCACTGTGGCTGTGTGTGTGTGTGTGTGTGTGTGTGTGTGTGTGTGTGTGTGTGTGTGTGTGTGTGTGTGTGTGTGTGTGTGTGTGTGTGTGTGTTAATGTAAATGTGTGTCCTTTTAAAAGTGAATGAGAGGATTGTATTTCAGCTGCCATGTGCAGTAAAAGTAGTGATACATCATGACATTCTCTTGTGTGTTTTGAGTTTTTGAAAGAACTTCAATGCATCTCTGCCTGTGTGTGTGTGTGCCTGTCTGTGTATGTTGTAAATAAATAGGGACAATAAATAAATAGGGACAGTGCTTTTTTAATCACATGCTGTTCCTGTTGTTGATTTTCATAATTACAGTACATCCCGCGAAGCGGTGGTCAGTGTGTCGCGGGATGTTGCAGTCTTTGACTGCCTTGTTATTGTCTTCAAATATTATATTCACTCTTTCCTTTGTTAAGGCATTCTCTTATACACACTTTGTCACACAGGGGATCACACTACCTTCTCATTTCAGTGCTCACACTGCCAGTGAACATTAGTGTAACACATCTCGGCGTTTCCTTTAGATGAGTAGTTAACCTCCTGTGGGCTGAATCTGATTTTGCCATCAGCCTTTGCCAGAGCTCCCTGTTATTCTGGCAGACGCATGGGAATAAATGGGACCTTATAATCCTTTTCCAACTGTTATAAAAATATTTTTAGTGTTGCGGTCAAGGAAATGCAACATATCACTATACTGTCATATGAAAACCTTGCATTGTAAATGCAGCTTTGCTTATTAATTCTTACATCAAATGTTTATGAGGTCCTCTGAATATGTAATAAGTTTCTTGTCTGTGTTACGCACTAAAAAAAATCCCCATTTATGTTTTACTTTTAACTGAAAATGAGGCTTTTCTCCTGACTTTTGAAGAGTGTTGACTTGCTAGAGCCATTTGTCCAAATTTAGCAAGATGTTAAGTTCTTTCAGCAGTCACACAGGTCCATGTTTAAAGGACACATCTGGTGACATTCAGAATTTTTAAGTAGGGCATTGATTTGATGTGGCATGGTGGAATAGCGGGTAGCGCTGTTGCTTCTCAGCAACGATCCATTCCAACTGAGGACCTGTGACTTTTCTGTGCCGAAATTGTGCTTTCCTCATGTCTGCCTGAAAACTCTGGATTCATCCCACGGCCCTAAACACATAAAATATAGGTGAATTGCTAACTCAGTGTTTGTTTTTCTATCTGTGAACTGGAGACTTGTCCAAAGTGTACCCTGCCTCTTGCTCAGTGTCAGCTGAGATAGGCTCCAGCCCCTCAAACAACTACACAGGAAAAGCATAGAAAATGGATGGATGGACATTGATCTCATAACAAATAATTTCTGTGGTGTAAACCAGAAAATGCAGTGCATTCCTCTGTGCTATTATAGACATCTGTTGTTGTCTGTATACTAAACACAACACAGAGTCACACAGGCCGACGTGTTCCTTCATTACAGTAAACATGTGTTGTTATTTTATTTACTCTGGCACCATAAAAATGCAAATCATCAATCCACAGCTGAAAATTATCCAGTAAATGTAGAATTTCCCCTTCATGAAACAAAAAAATACTGTTAAAAGTATTTATTCTTTTTAAAAAAAAAATATTTCTGATCCATAAAGAGAACTGCAGGTGGTTTTGGAAAGTCCAGAATGATTCTAAGTAAAAAGAAAAAGATGCATTATACAAAATTCATGCAGCTAACATGACCTCCATCTATCCAAATTCCAGAACAGTTTATTGTTTCCAGTTTTTGGAGGGCTGGAGCTTGTCCCAGCTGTCACCAGGTGATAGGGTACATCCTGGACAAGTCACAGGAACAACAAATGAAGAGACAGGCAGCATTTACACCTATGTGCAATATAGAGTTTCTACATGGGGATTTGAATATATGGATAATCCCAATAGGAAAACAAAAAGCATCAGAAGAAGTGGTAACCCACGATGACTGGTGCCAGGAGTGCAATAGGGTAGATAAATGAAAACAGGTTCCGTTGGATTCAATCCCAGTAGTCAAACTATGTGTGTATGCAGTGAAGACATTTATCATTAGGTTTGCTGTAATTCAAGGGTGAGCATGTGTGCTCTGTCGAGGGTTGTTTATGGATAGTTGGATCAGATGATTGCTCAGTCTGCTACTGTTGGAGAATTCAAGTTTTTTTTTTCTCTTTATCCATCCATTTATCTTATTAGTATTTCTGCTGACTTGGCGATTGCCTTAGTGCTTTGTCCACTTGATTGGCTGGGGGGGAAGGCTCACTGTTTAAGTATACTGTAATTTCCTGGTGTATCCTCCAATCACTTTTGTGTTTTATGTGTCAGCAAATGTTACAGTTGTCATTCCATCAGTCGGGTCATAATGGTCTGTTTAAACCCACTTCACATTGCATTACTCACATGTGCGTGTAAACACGCATGTACACATACAGACAGGGTAAAGCAGAGGTAGAGGAGTATTTAGTGCAGCATAGGGACCTTTGATTGCCAGTGACAGTGTGTCAGTGATGGATATTGCAGTAGCATCAGCAGTGTTGGCTTTTGCAGGAGTAGTGTCCACCGCTGGGATCTGTCAGACCTGTTATGCTGAGCACACACATTCTGCTAGCTTGCCACTATTACTGCTTTTTCTTTTTTTTTATTTGTGCATACGTGTGTGAGACAGACACACAGAGAATAGGGGTGACGTGGGCTTACTTGTCTGTCTGAGTTTACAACAAAATCAATTCAATGTTGGAACAGATTTTTTAATTTATCTTTTTCTTTTTTATAGAGGTGATATTTTGGTGTTACTCACATTCTGCTCCTTGGTTGTTGGTAAAGACCTGATTTGCTGTGCTTTAAATGAATAATTTTATCAAGTTATGGCACATATTTTCATGGTAACATTCTCAAAGGACTGGCGGTTACTCCAATCTTGTGATTTCTATTACTTGTAGTCCTTAGAAGTACAAGGCTGCTCAACAGGTCTACCAACTAACTTTGTTACCATATAGAGACTTTCTGTTTCCTTAAATGCTTTGTGTCCCATCAGTAAGTCTAGGTCAGATGACAAGGGTGGCACCTAAGGGAAAAACATAGAGGATGAGAAGAAAGGAGTGAGGTGAGACAAAATAAAATAGGAAAGAAAGCAGAAGAAAATGTTATGCTTGATCTTAACACACACACACAGACACACACACATACATACACACAAAGGTGGGGTGTCACCCTCCTGGCGTACGTTGCAACAGATTTGTGGTGAGTAGGAGTTAAAAGAGCTGCTGAGTACAGATTTAATACCACAGATATTTAAAGAGAACAGCCCTTTTATCTAAGGGGACAATTTGCATTATTCATGTTGTGGCCTCTGAGAGATGAAAAGAGGAAGAAATAGACATTTAGAGATGAAGAGCAGAGCATTATTCTTTGTTTTAATACCAACAGTCAATGGATTTTTGTTTCATTAACAGCATTAACAGCATATACTTTCATATATGTTCATATGTTCATCACCTGTTCTCTCCGTGTGTGTGTGTGTGTGTGTGTGTGTGTGTGTGTGTGTGTGTGTGTGTGTGTGTGTGTGTGTGTGTGTGTGTGTGTGTGTGTGTGTGTGTGTTTGTGTGTGTGTGTGTGTGTGTGTGTGTGTGTGTGTGTGTGTGTGTGTGTCCGTGTGTGTGTGTCGGGGGGAGAGGGGATGGCAGATGGGTTAAATTAATCCCATCTCTGCTGTTTTCTTGCTCCTGTTATAGATGCCCTACCACAGTACTGCTAGGATGCTATCAATGTGCTGGTTCAGCATGACACTCACGCATCTATCTTTGTTCTTTTGTCTGCAGTGTGCAGAGCAGGCTTCTACAAATCCACACTTGGAAATATGGAATGTTCAAAGTGTCCTCCTCACAGCTTCTCATACCATGAGGGGTCGCTGCACTGTGGCTGTGAGAAAAACTACTTCCGTGCTGAAGGAGACCCTGCCTCCATGGCCTGCACTCGTAAGTGTGATTTTATTGCTCAGTTAGTTCTGATATTTGATGCATGTCTGACCAGAGTTCACCACCTTCTTTTCTCTACTAAAACCATATAATATAATGAATTTGATCAACTCGAAATGCCTTGTAGGTGTAAATGTGAACAATAATAGTTGCTTGTCTTTCTATCTGTGGCCCTGGGATGACCTGGCAACTTGCCCCCTGACTCTTCCCTAGAGTCAGCTTGGATAGGCTCAGGATAAGCACTTCCAGAAATTGGATACATGGATGGATGATGGCTTTCAGTCTTTTATACTGAGGCATTTTAAAAAAAGTATGTCCACACAAAATATTTCAAAATGTTGTTGCAGGATAATTACCCATGTAACACAAACATTTAGAAAAAGAGACATGGTGGATATTCTGGTATTAATTCAGAAACTTTCATTTTTTTAATGGTACTCATGTAAACCACATGCTGTTCTTTATTTTTTCATTCAGCTATAGTTTCAAAGTTCTCCATCAACATCGTTCATTTGTTGCATGTTGTATGAAAAGTTCTCTAAAAAAGTATGATTTGATTTTTATTTGATAGAAAAAGATGATTAAATTCCTTACTCTTTTAAAAGTGATCAAAACAAAGATTGTCTAAGGAATTCTTGATCACCTTCTACTCCCTACAAGATTCTTCTTTGTCTTCATCTGATGTAAATGGATCACAGATGCAAATACAGATGCCTCCTGTGGGCCTTCCAAAATGCACTGCAGATAAAACTATAAATCACTGCATTCCCACATGTAAGGTTATAGATACATCCGTTCCTAAATGGGTTTGAGGGGAAAAAAAAACGCCATGTGGAGAATAGCAGAAAATTCAAATTGGACGCCCACAGCCGGAAAAAGAATCGTAATTAGAAAGACAGTCATGGCAGGTCCCTGTTGTGATTATCTCAACAGCATCTTGTCAAATAGACAAACTGTACATCTTTGGGGTGGTTTGAGGGATGCAAGGGCTGTAAATGAATAGACATCTTGTTAAAAGATAATGATCATGATTATCCCAGAGGGGCAAATGTGCTGTTAACAGTGTGATAGAGTTTGTTTAGAATTAGAATTAACTCTAGAAATCTTTAATGTTTGCAGAAAAGGACTCAGAAAGAATTCACATGAGAATGCTAAACTCCAGAACAGTAAATAAAATTGAAAAATTCTGTTTGCAATTTCCTGTGATTTTAACTTATACATCCCCCCACATAATAGGAAAAAAATACAAGACCTGTACTGTCATGTTGTCATGACTATGGCTCTCAAAAAGTCTGATATAACTTTATTCCAAAGTTAAAGTTGCTGACATCTCCATAAGATAAAGAGGAGACTGGAAAGATCTTAAAGACAATTCAAAATACATAAATCCACTCATGAGGAATTCTAGATTACTCACATATCCTCAGTTCTTTCACAACATAATTCATGTCACATGTTAATCTGGACATCAGCGTATTATTTTAACATTTGGAATCAATGTGTGATTGCCTGTATGTGTGCATGTGTGCATGTGCATGTTTGTGCAGGTGGAACTGATACACCAGATTATTGATCTAAGGGTTTGATTATGCCTATAAATTTATAGTTGTTTAGGTGAGCCAGAGGACTGTCACTGTCAGATTAGAATAATAGAAAATACAATATCCATGGTGACTAGCAATGCAGGAATTTATAAGAAATACGTTTTTAAAAATAGATGAAATGATTGAAAAATTCTTCAGCCAGATTTGGTTATTTGCATGTTTGTGCTGGAAAATTCCATGTTTATTAACGTTGTGCGCTGCCTGCCACAATGAATCAGAAAAGCAAAAAAAAGCAAAAAAACGAGATTATGGTAACAAGACGTCAATTTCTACTTCTTAAAATGTTTTTTTTTTTGCAGTAAGTGATTTCTTGGGGAGTTGAGATGGAAATATTTTACACAACATCTTTAAAAACCACAAATTGCGTTCCATTTTTAAATGCTTCGTACGTGTTATATAACAAAGACCATTTGTCTTGTGCAATAATTATTATGAATTAACATCAATTTGAGATTAATGACGTGATATTGTCTTCAAAATCAGCTACCTTCTTCTAGAAGAAGATAGAAGACGCTACCTTAATCTATTATTTTATTTTATTTTTATCTTTTCATTTCAATTACAAGCTGCCAGAGACAGTGATTAGCCTTGAAGAAGCAAAATGTCTTTCAAACTTAAAGTCATATTCAATTTCCCTAAATAGCAGGCAAATGTCTTCATGTCACTTTCAGAGTTGCGTTTCAGCTTTTTTTGAGTTTTGTTTTGAATTCTTTCTTTTGAGTGTTTTGATTACTAAGACAGGAGCTTTGTATAGTATGGCAGTAAGTTCAAGTCTTGTCATACAAATCAAACAAAGCATTTGATCCTAAGAAATAAACCAAGCCAATTTCATTTTCTGTCCCTCCTCCCTTTGCTCTGGTTATTTTGGAGCTTTGTTTCATTCTTCATTTCATTATCATCATTCCTTTGATATAGACATCTTGAAATACTCAGAGTGATGGAACTTGTCAAATGGAGCTGCTTGGTCAGTGAGTCAGCAATAATAAATTAGTATTGTCCAGTCAGGGCTTCAAAAATAAAGGTTTCTGAGAAACAGATGTTAGTTTTAAAATGTTACAAACATTTATGAAAAAAGCACAGCTGTTTTGGTTTAGGTACAATATTTCTGTTAGATTAAGGAAAAGAGCAAATAAGTACAGTACTTCACTCTCTTAAAATAAGCCAACATTCACATTTCGTCAGACATAAATTTCAATTCCAGTCCGCCTGTGGAAAACTCCTGTAATTGACCCATCGAGTTATCCAGACCACTTCTCAACTCAGACTTCTTTTGCACTCTGTAATTCTATATTAGAAGGCTATTTCCAGAAATGGCATTTGAGGTTTATTAACATGGGAGTAAGAATGGTGCTGTATAAGGACACAACCCTGATATATATTGTAGGCTGATTAAAAAAATTAAAGAGGTACTTTTTGTATACATTGTATAGACCATCCCACAAATAAATCTGATCTATAAACATCCAAGTAGGTGCAATAATTTCAATATAAGGTCAGCTTGAAATTTACAAAAAAGTTCGTAGACAACTCAAACTTGGTCATTGGTGGGCAGTTTGCAGGTACAGAATCTGAATTGGAATAAATCTTATTGATAAATTAAATTAAGTCTTTTCATGACTGGCTGTACTGAAATATAAAACATAACACTGGATGCTCTGACGTGAAATCAGTCTTCATTTGTTGGTAAATAGATAATTATGCTCTTAAATGTGCTGATGCTACCTTTCTGCCCTAACTTTCTTTGTTTTTATGTGACTCCTACAACTTGAATGTCCTCTTTGCCTTCTTCACTCAAACCCCAAACCTTTAATTTTTCTCTACTGTTTTCCTCCTCTATTTATATTCACTTCAATCTCACTTCCTGCCTCAATTCACCAGATCCTCCTTCAGCTCCCCGAAATGTGATCTCCTCCATCAATGAGACTTCAGTTATCCTAGACTGGAGCTGGCCAGAGGACAGCGGTGGACGCCGGGATGTCACATTCACTGTCCTCTGCAAACGCTGCCGTAGTGTCAATGGTGGACAGCGTTGTGAGCCCTGCCGGAGCAATGTTCGATTTCTACCCAGAGCCATGGGTCTCCACAACACCACTGTGACGGTGGCCGACCTGCTGGCCCACACAAACTACACATTTGAGATTGAAGCACAGAACGGCGTGTCACCACTGGCCCCCAAGATGAGGCAGTACGCTGCCGTGACCATCACCACTAACCAAGCCGGTGAGATGTCATGGCAGATGGCTTTAAGGATAAACACACACAACATAAACACTTTCTTTTTTCTTGGTCTGTCGTACTAGATTGCTAATGAAGGAAATAAACATATTTTTTACTAATGAAAAGAACAGAAGGAAAAACAATGCAAAATGAAAAACAAGGCATGTCGTTAGTTTTGCTGCTTTTTGGTTATTGCTCATCATTTTGCTGTGTGGTAAAGATTTTGGGACATCCTAATGTCTCTGTATCATTCAAAAGTCCAGGTAATTTATGATTAAGTTTTGAATAGTTATGTAATGAGTTTCAGAAAAGTCACACACACACACACACACACACACACACACACACACACACACACACACACACACACACACACACACACACACACACACATATTCGCAGTGATCTGTTAGACACTAAAATGTACACCTCCGTATGATTATTCATCTATACATCTTTAAAAAAATATATAAAACTTCATTAAATGGCGTAGACTTCAGTTGTTTGTAAGCCTGTGACTTATTAGACCTTTGGACACTGTACTGTGTTCTATGAAGCTCATGCAGGAGGAAAATCATACACAAAAAAGAAAACCTTAGTTGCAACAGAATCTACATGGGAAATATAAATTACCTTTTTTAAAACCACACCCCCTTCCTCACTTGCCTCTGTCTATATATTCTCATCATAAAATACTGTTATACACAAATGTATATGAGCTGGTCTCTGCATTTACAACATGCTCTCAGGGAACTATTCTTGTGTTTAATGACCAGTATCATATGCCTTCCTCCTTCACAAAACCAATAAATAAATAAAAATTCTCAACCTTTAACAGACACTCGAAATGTGAGGATGTCCTCCTAAAATTCCCATTAATCTTTTGTACAAATATCTCTCTACACATCCTATTCATTGAAGATTTAGAAGGTAAATGAAAGTGGTGCTGTGAGTAAAATAAATCTAGCTGCAGTAGAAAGTGCCAAACCACAGATATCCCTGACTAGCAAGGAATGCGCAAAGGTCTCGCTATAGTACATAAATTTTTCCTTCCCCTTCTTTCTTTCTCTGCTCCCTTTGCTGTAACTCACACAATTTTCCTTTGTATTTGTTCATGTTTCTGTGTTTTGCAGTTCGGTGCTTCTTTCTCTGTTTTTCTCTATCATTTATGATGTATTTTTACATTTCATCTGAACACATGATCCGTTATTTCTTTCTTTCACTTCACAAACTAAATTGACAACTGGCTATTTTGTTAAAATATTCCCTATTTTTGTGTAGGGCTTTTTTTGCCCGGCCTATGAAGATATTTTTTAAGCATAGCAAACACACAAATGGGTGTTTCCGGCGCATGTCACAATAAAGCAAGATCATTGGTGATGATAGACTGACAGCAAGAGATACAAATTAATAAAGTGCGACCAGAGATTGGGCATCATCATTCATGCAGTGGAACTAGTATAGTTTAAAGCTCTTCGTTGTTTTTCAAATCCAGATCTATAGCTTTTAGGAAATAGAGTTGATTTGTACAGATTGCAGTAAAGGTTACTTTTTCATGTAGAATCAATGAGGCAGTGAGCAGTGTTCTTACTTTTACTGTCCATATTTAATTTGTGCTTTACTTCTTGCTAATATTGTCCAGCTTGTAGCTGAAGTCCCAGTACACCCATAAATGCAATTTACAAATTAAAACCCTTAACTCATACATATGTAAACTGTGAAGTGTAAACCTGTCAGAGTTTTAAATATATAAATGTTAAAATTTTTTCAGCACAGACTATACTGTATACATACAAAGAGATTGTTATATTGGCACTGTGTTGTCACAGTATAATTGACAGCATCCAGACATGACCTCCTAAAAGTGACAAGACAGGGACAGGGAGTAAATATAGATTTTATATTTATGTGTGTGTGTGTGTGTGTGTGTGTGTGTGTGTGTGTGTGTGTGTGTGTGTGTGTGTGTTTAGTCTAGTCTAGCCGGATGTCTAGCATAACGATAAATCACTGGGCATGAACAGCAGGACATTTTAAGTGAAGTCATGCATGAGAAAAAAGCCAAAATGACTTGACAAATATTATTCTGTGCACAATATAATCATTATAATCTGTGCTCGATTAGTTGAGGGAATTTTGTGATTGCAATATTTATCACATTTGAAGAGGACTTGTCAACACCCAGATGAGTGGGTGTGCTCTGACTATTGAACACCATCTTAAATGTTTGAATGAGCATCAGAGGAAATGGATCAAGTACACACACACACACACACACACACACACATACACACACACACACACACACACACACACACACACACACACACACCTTTCCTACCGCACACCCACACCCAAGCATGCACTCCTCTTTTTTCATTTGAACAAGTATCTCGCCCTGCAGCTGCACACTCTCCATCAGCCCTGAGAGTTTACAAGGATTAGGTGTGTCAGTGGACCGGCCCCGCCCGTCTATACAATTTCACTCACATAAACACACATACATACAGATGCCAAAGCTGTTAAAAGCCGGATTAAGTGTTTCCCTGGGAAGGAGAAGTGTATCCTGACTCTGCTGTCAAGGTGCCGTCAGATGATTCTCCTCCTTGCACCTCCTTTACCCAACAGTCTTGCTATAACTATGCTAACAGTAGGGCTGTTATCCACATTTAGAAGCATCTAATATCATCAGTGAAGTGCTTCTGGGGTGAAAAGAAAAAAGGAGTCCAAACCATCCATGTTATCACAGTTGTAGTTCACCTGAAAATATATTACTATATCAATGATATAATTCTCATTCTGAAGGTAGTGACATTAAGTATAAGAAAATTTAGAAATCATAAGATTATTGTGATATATATACACACACACACAGTATATGCAGTGTGTATATATATATTAGTTTTATATATATATATATATATATATATATATATATATATATATATATATATATATATATATATATATATATATATATATATATATATATATATATATATAACTAATGTGATATTTTTACAGTACATTGAGCTGACTGAGACCTCACTACACATATTTTAGTTTAGCAGTTTGAGTTAGGTGTTACTTTGCTGATAAATATTTTTAAATTAAATGCAATTCAATACATTGGTTGACATCTGCAGTGTTACTTTGGCTTTTTGGATTGTGATCAGAAGATATTCCAAACACATTTCCCTTTTTAACTCCTCCTGTGGTTTGATTTAATCCAACAAAAAGTACATATCTTTTATTTGAATGAAAAAAAGTTCAAATTGGGGGAAAAAGAGTTCAGATTCTAGAAAATCTGGTCTTAATATGTCTTCTACAATGCTACTGTCAATAACTACCTCAACTCCCAATGGCAGAACAATGTTGGGGAATAAACATTTGTGTTTCATCAGATGGATTATGCCCCTCAAATCACAGCTGAGTGGCGCTGAAGGCCAGTTTTTAAGGTTGCTATGGGCCTGGTATGCGGTATCATTTTTACAGTTATACCACAGACAGGAACATAGAGTGACAGCAAATTAAGTGCTTGGCAATATAAATACAGAGACAGAGTGAGAGAAGCAAGACGGAGGAAAAGGAGGAGGAGAGGAACTTGAAGCTGCCTCTAAGCGGCCCAGACACAGTAAATCATTACCACCATAAACCACAGAGCCAATAAAAAGCACAGCCTCACCCCACTATCAGAACCAGAGGGAGAGTAGGAGAAGGGAGCAGGCAGTATAGTAACAGATTCTCCCCATCTGGATTAATTACAAGACAAAAAAAACTTTCTGTAGAAATACACTCGAGTATATACACTAGAAAGCATAAACACACATATAAACACACAGAGGCACAATATACAGATACATAATGAAGGAAGGCTCGAACATTCCAAAGACAAACATGTTTTTTCCTGTGGTCTAATAAAATTAAAAGTCAATGCCTCAGATGCCGGCTGGCCCTGGAGCAGCCTGGCAATTAGAGAGCAGTAAAAAAAGGAAATGAGAAAGGGAGTACAGAGAGAGAGATAAAATGGGGGAGGGGGTGCAGGACTTCATAGAGGGTGGGATGTGCAAAATTACTAGATTGGGACCATGTGAACTCCCTAAGGCAAGGCGATGCATGGGTGAAGGATCGGTGAGGAAGACTGGCGAAGGAGAAATCAGCAGACCGAAAGGGATGGAGACAGCAGTGTGAGAAAGAGGAAGAGACTGTTTTTATGGGGTTTAAAAATATAAATGTAAGTCTTTCATGAGAAATAGAGGAAACAAGCACAATAGACGGCGTAATAATCACTAAATGACAAACCATTGTTCCCTTGTGAGAAACGGCTTCCTCAGCTATTTGAAAATCATGTCATCGTTTTTGTGAAACTCAATAAATGATTCAATAGTATTTTAATATTCTCACTAACTCCAAAGACAGTTCAAATGGTATCCAAGCATAGCCTTGTTTTTCTTTATTTGGATGAAATTAGCCAGTGCTTCCTTCCAAAGATTACCTCTCAATTTTGAGTTGGCAGTCTTCTCCATGTCGGCTGCTTCTCGTTATTACTGCTTTTGCATTGCCATCATTACCTTTCCCTCTGAATTTTTTACTTAGGAAAGACTCAGCCACAAACGTTTTGTCAAAGTCTAACTTGTAATAAAAACTATTTTACTTTTCTTAAGTTTTCGTTTGATTATAAAGAATTCTCAGCAGACAAAAATGATGGCTCAGTTAGAAAGAGAAAAGTGTTGACCTGACAGGACGTTTGGTAGTAGCAGACTGTTTAATGTTCTAATTACTAATACAGTAGATTATAATACTGTGCACATTTTTGATGCTATGTCTTGGTGACTATGCAGCAGCCAGCGTTTGCATTAGTGTATATCCTCTTGTTCCTTCCACTAACCCTGGGCCACAGCCATTTATGCTGCCCCGCTGGGCAACAAACTGAATTAGGCTAACAGGAACCATAGACAATCGCCAGGATGCAACACAGAAGGCTGAACTTCCACTGAACCTCGCATTGAGAACCTCACTCTGTGTGTGTCTGTGTTTCCCACCAGCTCCTTCACCGGTAACAGTGATCAAAAAGGAGAAAACATCCCGAAACAGTGTCTCCCTGTCCTGGCAGCAACCAGAAAGACCCAATGGCATTATCCTCGACTATGAAATTAAATACTACGAAAAGGTTTGTGGAAAATACATAAAATACATCATTGTTATCTTTTATGCCTTTCAGCAAGGCAACATGATAAACGTCCTTCCTGGAGATATTTTTCAACCGTTTGAAAAGTTAACCTTCTGAATTTTTGTTGGATATTGGAAGGATAAAAAAATATGGCATATTTAGCAAGTAGGTATCTGTGATTGTTTTTACTTTAGTTAGGGTCCAGATTAGGGTGCCAGTAAATGCATCTGAGGGGTTGTTCATTTGTCTATGAGGGAAGACAGTACAGAACAAGTTGCATTACTTTCAGAACTATTGCTTTGCAATGGTTGATATTTGATGCTGAAATTAGCTGTAAGTGCAATCTTGATCACTGTGGGAGATTTTGTTCATCTGTGCATGTGCATGTGTGCATTATGTGTATGTGATCACAGTTTGCTTCAATGCCAACAGTGGCCATTATCTCTGGGTTACAAGGCAGGCAGGATTTATTTCCTGTCTAAACTATGTTCCCATCTCAGCCACACTTACCTGAGATGTTAATGGCTGATAATGATGGGTCGAAGCTCACAGCAGGGCTGATTCTCAACTCTAATTCCAGTTCAGTTACATACACAAGCTCACACATCACACGGGGTGAAGGGTAGGGGTTAAGCATGAGTCTAGGTGAGCTTTTAGAATTAACTCTTTGAGATTTGCACTGATCCGTAAACACATCCTCCCTTAAGAATAACATGAAGACTCTCAGTGGCAGACAAATACTCACACCTACATACGACAGTACATTTTTAGAGGATTGTCCACTATGCCTTTACTTACCCACAGATTTCAAACAACAGCCGAGCAGAAACACAAACAAGGTATCCGTAGGAGTCACTGACAACCCAGGATAGAGGCCTGTTCATGTGGCAGCCAAAGGAAACCAGGGGCCACTAAGGCCTCAGGAGGACAAGGGTTGAAACACAAATTCCCCAGTCCAAGACCACACCATGACTCACTTCTGAGACTGAAAGAGGCCATTAGAAACACATATACACACAGACATAATTGCATATACACATAAACAGGACGGTGAAACAAAACACAGAAACAAACAGATGGGGATTAAAAGAGCTTTAGCCAGTAAAAGATGTGCAGCATCCGCCAGACTTTCTGCTTCTGTGTGTTTGTGGTTTTCTCTGTCTGTAAGTTGGAAACAGAATTACACATTGTTCTTTGTCATGTTATTCCCCGGTAATTTCAAGAGAAAGCTTGCTTCCACAAGGATGAACATTTCACCAACAACCACACACCAGCACACAAAGTGAAGTACTTCTGTGTAATAGCTAAATTACTCAATGGAACAGATTTTTTTGAGTCAAAACAAAGGCCAACAAGAAAAGTCATACAACTACAGCTATATTTCAATAGTAAATGCTACATATCAAACAAGGCTGTTTTGTGTAAGAGGCAGAAGTGCAAGGAGCATTTTGATATGTGTATAGGGTTAGGGTTAAGGCTAATGGTTAATATGAGTCATACTATACCTATGTCAGTCTTAAAGGCTGATTGGACTCCATTGCTTAAAGTAACGCAACTGAAAAGTGTCTTACCGTGTAGTGAAAACATGGACTTCATAATCTCCCATGTGCACCCAGTAGATCTCTTCATGTTCACATGCCAACACATAAGTAATGCTCAGTCTTTGGAGGCTCCTTGATAACTCTAACGGAGGTAGTATCATAAATAATGTTTAATGTTTGTAGCAGGTGTTGTTGTCAAAATCCCAACTATGTTACTAAATAAATGACCCACTGGTTCACCAGATGATTTACAGCCAGACTTTGACTTATGTTTCATGAAGTGGAATAATCAGGTATGCCTTTAACAGAACACACAGAGTACATTTCAAACAAACAATTTATGTGTCTGTTCATGATAATAATTCCAAATTTCATGCAGGTTCAATGAAGTATATATTAATTATATATTAAATTATAAATTATATATTAAAAACATATAGGGCACTACAAAGTACTTACATTGTCGGGATGTTCATAGATTGTATGGCTTTCAAATTAAGGAATGTTACCGTTAGTGTGAGGAACATGGTATGAGTACTTTTAAAAAAGAAACATTTGCATCCACAAATTTCCAATTCATTCCATTTATTCAGTTTCTTAACTTTGCTTCAGCACTCTTTCCACCGATGTGTTACAACATGTCACTCGGTTGTGAACCCAAAGGCCCTTTCTCTAACTAGCCTATATACGGTAATTTTTAGAGATTGTTGGGTGATATTCTTGGGAATTCCCAACTAGAAAGCTTCCCATAAGAACTGAGGTGTTTCATCTCCAGAAATCCAAGACTAACTATGATCTCCCTGCTACTTTACCCGGCTGAAGGCCACTCCACAGTCGATAAGGCTTTTCCAAGTACATTTTGTGAAAATAGAAACTGTGGAAACACACTTTACTGATTATTTTTGCCTGTTTTATCACAGTGATCTAAAGAGTAAGGAAAGATCTTCAAAATAACTTTAATTTGCGTTTGTTTATTTAGTCTTACTGGGAAGGAATGCTGCCCTCTGTATTTATAAGACTTCTGTCGTACATCTCCTGTTTTTGGTCTGTGAATGTTTGCATCTTTCTGTATGTGTGTGGGTGTGTGTGTGTGTGTGTGTGTGTGTGTGTGTGTGTGTGTGTGTGCGTGCGTGCGTGCGTGCGTGCGTGCATGCGTGTGTGCGTGTGTGTGTGTGTCTTGAAGCTATAATTTGCCACAGCTTTGTTTAGATTGTCAAAGCAGAAAGCAGCACGGAGGCCATATTAAATTCTTCCAGTGTTCTGGTGGACAGCTCAGTCACACTGCTGCTGGTGTGTTCATGAAGATGAAGTGTCTGACCACACTCACACACACACACACACACACACACACACACACACACACACACACACACACACACACACACATACACATATTTACATGCACAAAGCTGCTTGTGCCACACCTGTGTGTGATTTTCAGGGGATCACATACTGTCCTGAAAGCGAGGTGACAAGCTGCGAGTAGATTTATAGCCGTGATGAAGAGTTGACCCAGTGCAGGTCTCGGGTATCAGTTACCTCCTCACACATACAGCAGTTTAAAAAGCTTTGTGCACCATAAAAGTCTGATCCACTCCTTCAAAGAGTGTGAAGCTTTACTTTGATGCTCCTTGCTTGAGTTGGAAAATCAATGGCTGTTTGTGTGAGTTCCTTCTTATTACTGCCTCCATGAAATGAGGATTTGACTATGCTCAACATCATTAGGGCTTGAATAATTTTATGACCAATTTTACATTGCTAAACATGTAGCTCATTCTCAGGATTGCTGAAGTCATACCAAATAGGTTTTCATTAAGATTTAAGATAAGCCTTGTTCCATTTTCCCTCCATTTAACAATTTTACTATCGCGTACAATGGGCTCATAATAATGATTGTAAGCCTTTTGGGGGGAGAATTTGCTCAGCAGTTTTCCATCCAAATGATACAAATGAATGAACAATGGAAAGAACAACAAACATTTGTTTGCAATATATCTGTTGTTGTAATTTGTAATTTTACTGATCACATTTACTGCTTTTGTGTTTAATAGTTAACTCAGCTTTTTCAATCTGGTACTTAAGGATGTTATGCTGTACTGTGCCTTCAGTCATGGTAATGCTAGGAGGCATAGTGTATATAATACTGTATAGTATAATATAGCACATATAATCAATAGTTTTTAAAGTGATGAATAGAGTTGTAAGTCACATACGTTATACACATTTTTTATTTATATATCACATCTCTTTTTGCAGTGCTTATTTTCAAAGCACAGCTGTATTTGGCTGTCCTTTTTCCCCGACTGTGAATAAAACTGGACAGATCCAAAATAAAAGAACTACTTTATTCTTTTCTACTTTACATCAGCTCTTCCATTCTTTTCTTCACTACTTTTTCCCCTCCACATCTGGAAACCATGTTTCATGCTGGTGTGTAAATCTTCCTGTTGTTTTATCAGTAGAGATCAGTAGGAGAGAAGTCATAAAATGTCAAATAGCTCATCAGGAAGAAAGCTGCTTTGTCTGTGTGTTTGTGAAAATTTACATGCGGATGATGTGTTTCAATTGTGTAGTACAGATGGTGTGTGAAGACTGTTTTCCTTAATAGCTCCATTCCAGACTTAATTATAGCATTTACTAATATATTGATATATAATATTTGGTTTTATTATAAGCCAAACAGTAAATTGGCAACTACTAACTCACCAACACTTTTTTTTTTTTCTCTGTCCTTCACTTCCTTTCTTGGCCGCCATCTTGCAGGAGGAACAGGAGACCAGCTATACCATCCTTCGTGCCCGTGGCTGCAATGTGACACTGAATGGTTTGAAGCCAAACACAGCATACTTGCTGCAGATCAGAGCTCGTACTGCTGCGGGATACGGAGCCAGCAGCCCCAGCTTTCAGTTTGAGACCAGCCCTGATTGTATGTTCAACACAAAAGAGAAATTGTTCTAATTGATTAACTGCTGTGCTTGAGAAAAAAAGTTTAGAGCGATATTTGGGTTTGCAAGGTTTGCCTAATTCCCCGTGGTGTTGAATTAAAAAAAATGAGTAAGCAAATAAGATTTGCATGAGGTTTGCATGAAATCATCACAGAAGTTTGCAAGAAAGGGGTTTCTTCAGTTATCATTGCATCAATATCCAAAGCTGTTTAAGTCAACCCACAGGATGTTAAGAAAGTTCTTGAAGACGGTTTGTCTCTCATCCAAGAGACTTCTTCAGTTCTGACACATTGTATCAATAGCAACAAGATGATAACAGGCTACGGTTGTTCATGCTTTCACTAATTTTTTTAAGGACACTCAAAAAGTAAAATAGCTAGACTCAACTAATTTTTCCCCATATGGTAACTAACTATATTAGATTGAATAAACATGTTTGTGATGTAGATAACATACTGTAGATGGTGATGTAGGACTGCAGGAATGTACGTATTTCACTGATAATGTTACCTGGAAAAGGGTTGATCACTCAACCCCTGTTGTGGTCTGTCTTTCAGCAGCCTTCTCCATCTCCAGTGAAAGCAGCCAAGTTGTTTTGATTGCCATTTCCTCTGCTGTGGCCATCATCCTGCTCACTGTTCTGCTCTATATCCTGATTGGCAGGTAGGTCCACGAGACACTTGTCTTGACTTCTGCTGATTGTTTTCTTTTTTTTTTCCTCTCCCCCTGATGGTGGCTCAGCATTGACTGTACATGTATTTTATGGAATAAACTTCACCTGCTCAAACAACCATACTTTAATTTCACCCAATAAATTTAGCATCATGTGTTTGTGTGTGTGTGTGTGTGTGTGTGTGTGTGTGTGTGTGTGTGTGTGTGTGTGTGTGTGTGTGTGTGTGTGTGTGTGTGTGTGTGTGTGTGTGTGTGTGTAATACCAACTCTTATAAACCATCAGTCTTATAATGAGGTTTTATACTACTGACTGTCAACTTCAACCAGACACACACACACACACACACACACACACACACACACACACACACACACACACACACACACACACACACACACACACACACACACACACACACACACAGATAGCTTTTGCTAGCCTTTAGGCTGGGCCAATGGGTGAAGTCTTATTGGGTGACCACATGACCTTTTTCTCTTTGGATTTGCAGGTTTTGTTGCCACAGCAAAACCAAACATCCCGATGAGAAAAGACTCCACTTTGGCAATGGACACTGTAAGCACTGCATTCTGTTTTCCTGAGGCATGGTTTGATCTATCCTCGCTGCACTTCACTATTCAATGAGTAGACGCATGTTCTTATGGTAGTTGCAATTAGTTTAAAGTTGTTCTCAAAGCATTTACATGCATTTTTTATCAACGGTGAATGTATAGAGCATCTAATTCCAAGCTTGAAGTGGTTTCCTCCGTACTTCAGCTCATATGATCACATGAAAAACACGATAATAGGAGCAAGATCCCATTGAGACGGAGCTTTCTCGGTCTATTTGCAAAATAATCCTGAAGGCATCATTTGGATGGAGAACAAGATGAGACTCTCCTACTCATCTACATTGTATTTGTTTAAACAATAGCTT